>NW_026290979.1:470000-512500 GCF_023373465.1 Oncorhynchus keta
GGATAACGGTCTGTTATGAACGCCTTGGTAGTTCTAGACCTCTGTTCAGGATAGGGGTCTGTTATGAACACCTTGGTAGTTCCAGACCTCTGTTCAGGATAGGGGTCTGTTATGAACGCCTTTGTAGTTGCAGACCTCTGTTCAGGATAGGGGTCTGTTATGAACACCTTGGTAGTTCCAGACCTCTGTTCAGGATAGGGGTCTGTTATGAACGCCTTGGTAGTTCCAGACCTCTGTTCAGGATAGGGGTCTGTTATGAACACCGTGGTAGTTCTATACCTCTGTTCAGGATAACAGTCTGCCTGTTATGAACACCTTGGTAGTTGCAGACCTCTGTTCAGGATAGGGGTCTGTTATGAACGCCTTGGTAGTTCTAGACCTCTGTTCAGGATAGGGGTCTGTTATGAACACCTTGGTAGTTCCAGACCTCTGTTCAGGATAACAGTCTGTTATGAACACCTTGGTAGTTCCAGACCTCTGTTCAGGATAGGGGTCTGTTATGAACGCCTTGGTAGTTCCAGACCTCTGTTCAGGATAGATGTCTGTTATGAACACCTTGGTAGTTCCAGACCTCTGTTCAGGATAGGGGTCTGTTATGAACGCCTTGGTAGTTCAAGACCTCTGTTCAGGATAGATGTCTGTTATGAACACCTTGGTAGTTCCAGACCTCTGTTCAGGATAGGGGTCTGTTATGAACGCCTTGGTAGTTCCAGACCTCTGTTCAGGATAGATGTCTGTTATGAACGTCTTGGTAGTTCCAGACCTCTGTTCAGGATAGGGGTCTGTTATGAACGCCTTGGTAGTTCAAGACCTCTGTTCAGGATAGATGTCTGTTATGAACACCTTGGTAGTTCCAGACCTCTGTTCAGGATAGGGTCTGTTATGAACGCCTTGGTAGTTCCAGACCTCTGTTCAGGATAGATGTCTGTTATGAACACCTTGGTAGTTCCAGACCTCTGTTCAGGATAGGGGTCTGTTATGAACGCCTTGGTAGTTCCAGACCTCTGTTCAGGATAGATGTCTGTTATGAACGCCTTGGTAGTTCCAGACCTCTGTTCAGGATAGATGTCTGTTATGAACACCTTGGTAGTTCCAGACCTCTGTTCAGGATAGGGGTCTGTTATGAACGCCTTGGTAGTTCCAGACCTCTGTTCAGGATAGGGGTCTGTTTTGAACGCCTTGGTAGTTCCAGACCTCTGTTCAGGATAGCAGTCTGTCTGTTATGAACGCCTTGGTTGTTCTAGACCTCTGTTCAGGATAGGGGTCTGTTTTGAACGCCTTGGTAGTTCCAGACCTCTGTTCAGGATAGCAGTCTGTCTGTTATGAACGCCTTGGTTGTTCTAGACCTCTGTTCAGGATAGGGGTCTGTTTTGAACGCCTTGGTAGTTCCAGACCTCTGTTCAGGATAGCAGTCTGTCTGTTATGAACGCCTTGGTTATTCTAGACCTCTGTTCAGGATAGGGGTCTGTTTTGAACGCCTTGGTAGTTCCAGACCTCTGTTCAGGATAGCAGTCTGTCTGTTATGAACGCCTTGGTTGTTCTAGACCTCTGTTCAGGATAGGGGTCTGTTATGAACGCCTTGGTAGTTCCAGACCTCTGTTCAGGATAGGGGTCTGTTATGAACGCCTTGGTAGTTCCAGACCTCTGTTCAGGATAGGGGTCTGTTATGAACACCTTGGTAGTTCTAGACCTCTGTTCAGGATAGGGGTCTGTTATGAACACCTTGGTAGTTCTAGACCTCTGTTCAGGATAGGGGTCTGTTATGAACGTCTTGGTAGTTCTAGACCTCTGTTCAGGATAGGGGTCTGTTATGAACACCTTGGTAGTTCTAGACCTCTGTTCAGGATAGGGGTCTGTTATGAACGCCTTGGTAGTTCTAGACCTCTGTTCAGGATAGGGGTCTGTTATGAACGTCTTGGTAGTTCCAGACCTCTGTTCAGGATAGGGGTCTGTTATGAACGCCTTGGTAGTTCCAGACCTCTGTTCAGGATAGCAGTCTGTCTGTTATGAACGCCTTGGTAGAAGAAGGGTCAAATGAGCCACAACAGACCATCAGAAACACAACCCTGGGCTTTGGTATCCACAGCCTGAGAGAGAGGAGAAAAAATATGAGAATAGATGGAGAGAGGGAAGAAATAGAGATATCTGGAAAAGACAGGAGAGGAATGTAGTATTGGTGGCTAATGGTGAGGGAGGAATATAATATTGTTGTAGACTCAAGACACATTTTCAGTCAGGCTTTCTGATGTGTCTTCCACTGGGTTATTTGCATTGGACTGTTTTGTTACTGCTTTGGTTGGCCCTCGCCCCAAATCTAAAGGCCTTTTGTTACTGCTTTGGTTGGCCCTCGCCCCAAATCTAAAGGCCTTTTGTTACTGCTTTGGTTGGCCCTCGCCCCAAATCTAAAGGCCTTTTGTTACTGCTTTGGTTGGCCCTCGCCCCAAATCTAAAGGCCTTTTGTTACTGCTTTGGTTGGCCCTCGCCCCAAATCTAAAGTCCTTTTGTTACTGCTTTGGTTGGCCCTCGCCCCAAATCTAAAGGCCTTTTGTAACTGCTTTGGTTGGCCCTCGCCCCAAATCTAAAAGCCTACAGTTTCTTAGAAAACACCATCACTGTTTCAGTGGTATGATGTAGGCTTACTTTGTGTGTGTGTGTAAAACTGAGTTGTGAGTTTGAGGGGCTGACAGCATTAATATGCCCATTACCCCCCTCACCCACAGGGCTCATTATCATCACTGGAGAGGGGCTGTTCCATAAAGACACTTATATCAGAGCCCTCTGAGAGCATGCCTGTACACACACAGTGTGTGAATGATTAGGGACTTCTTTCAAACAGCAGGCTGTTAAACATAACTGCGAGGTGAGCGTACAAAGAAACCAAAGAATACAGTGCCTTGCGAAAGTATTCGGCCACCTTAAACTTTGCGACCTTTTGCCACATTTCAGGCTTCAAACATAAAGATATAAAACTGTATTTTTTGTGAAGAATCAACAACAAGTGGGACACAATGATGAAGTGGAACGACATTTATTGGATATTTCAAACTTTTTTAACAAATCAAAAACTGAAAAATTGGGCGCGCAAAATTATTCAGCCCCTTTACTTTCAGTGCAGCAAACTCTCTCCAGAAGTTCAGTGAGGATCTCTGAATGATCCAATGTTGACCTAAATGACTAATGATGATAAATACTATCCACCTGTGTGTAATCAAGTCTCCGTATAAATGCACCTGCATTGTGATAGTCTCAGAGGTCCGTTAAAAGCGCAGAGAGCATCATGAAGAACAAGGATCACACCAGGCAGGTCCGAGATACTGTTGTGAAGAAGTTTATAGCCGGATTTGGATACAAAAAAGATTTCCCAAGCTTTAAACATCCCAAGGAGCACTGTGCAAGCGATAATATTGAAATGGAAGGAGTATCAGACCACTGCAAATCTACCAAGACCTGGCCGTCCCTCTAAACTTTCAGCTCATACAAGGAGAAGACTGATCAGAGATGCAGCCAAGAGGCCCATGATCACTCTGGATGAACTGCAGAGATCTACAGCTGAGGTGGGAGACACACCAAACATGTGGAAGAAGGTGCTCTGGTCAGATGAAACCAAAATTGAACTTTTTGGCAACAATGCAAAACGTTATGTTTGGCGTAAAAGCAACACAGCTCATCATCCTGAACACACCATCCCCACTGTCAAACATGGTGGTGGCAGCATCATGGTTTGGGCCTGCTTTTCTTCAGCAGGGACAGGGAAGATGGTTAAAATTGATGGGAAGATGGATGGAGCCAAATACAGGACCATTCTGGAAGAAAACCTGATGGAGTCTGCAAAAGACCTGAGACTGGGACGGAGATTTGTCTTCCAACAAGACAATGATCCAAAACATAAAGCAAAATCTACAATGGAATGGTTCAAAAATAAACATATCCAGGCGTTAGAATGGCCAAGTCAAAGTCCAGACCTGAATCCAATCGAGAATCTGTGGAAAGAACTGAAAACTGCTGTTCACAAATGCTCTCCATCCAACCTCACTGAGCTCGAGCTGTTTTGCAAGGAGGAATGGGAAAAAATGTCAGTCTCTCGATGTGCAAAACTGATAGAGATATACCCCAAGCGACTTATAGCTGTAATCGCAGCAAAAGGTGGCGCTACAAAGTATTAACTTAAGGGGGCTGAACAATTTTGCACGCCCAATTTTTCAGTTTTTGATTTGTTAAAAAAGTTTGAAATATCCAATAAATGTCGTTCCACTTCATGATTGTGTCCCACTTGTTGTTGATTCTTCCCCAAAAAATACAGTTTTATATCTTTATGTTTGAAGCCTGAAATGTGGCAAAAGGTCGCGAAGTTCAAGGGGGCCGAATACTTTTGCAAGGCACTGTATATACCAAAGTACCTCTCACACACACACGTTGTGTGGATCGTAAATATTAAACTACTTAGTATTTTTATACTGGAATTATTTAAATGCCTGACTCCAGACCTCAAATGATTTACTAAACCACAGAAAATCCAACCATTACAAAGTGTAATGTCTCTCTTCGTGAAGACCCAAGAGGAGGTAGGACATTCAGATATATATCACTCCAGGCACTTATATTTGTTCGTATTTCCATATTCCACAGAGGTGGCAGGTAGCCTAGCAGTTAAGAGTGTTGGGCCAGTAACCTAAAGGCCGCTGGTTTGAATCCCTGAACCGACTAGGTGAAAAATCTGTTGATATGTCCTTGACCAAGGCACTTATCCAGAGCGATTTACAGGAGCAATTAGGGTTAAGTGTCTCCTAAATTACTAAAATGTTTTTATTTTTATTTAAAAAAGACAATTATTCAAAATCGGTGTCGAATGTCAGACATTCAAATGTCTCCCTAAACGAATCTCTATTCATGGCTTACAACATGGGATTCCTGTTAGTTATTTATGAAATACTCAACATCGGCCAACTAGAATGGGATTATATACAAATTCACTGCTGGTCACAGATTCACTAAACTTGGAAAATGTCAAAGGAATGTCAATTAAAATACCAAGCACAAACATAGTCACCTCGATAACACAATATTAAACTAACGGCATCACCTAGCTACCACAATATTAAACTAACGGCATCACCTAGCTACCACAATATTAAACTAACGGTATCACCTAGCTACCACAATATTAAACTAACGGCATCACCTAGCTACCACAATATTAAACTAACGGCATCACCTAGCTACCACAATATTAAACTAACGGCATCACCTAGCTACCACAATATTAAACTAACGGCATCACCTAGCTAGCACAATATTAAACTAACGGCATCACCTAGCTACCACAATATTAAACTAACCGTGTCACCTAGCTACCACAATATGAAACTAACGGCATCACCTAGCTACCACAATATTAAACTAAAGGTATCACCTAGCTACCACAATATTAAACTAACCGTGTCACCTAGCTACCACAATATGAAACTAAGCCACCACCGAGACACCTAGCTTCCACAATATGAAACTAAAGCTCCACCTCGAGACACCAGGATTCCACCTAGCTTCCACAATATGAAACTAAGCCACACCTCGCTTCCACCAAGCTTCCACAATATGAAACTAAACCGCCACCTCGAGACACCTAGCTTCCACAAAATTAAACTAAACCACCACCTTAAGATACCTAGCTTCCACAATATGAAACTAAACCATCACCTAGCTACCACAATATGAAACTAAACCGCCACCTCGAGACACCTAGCTTCCACCTAGCTTCCAAAATATGAAACTAAACCGCCACCTCGAGACACCTAGCTTCCACAATATGAAACTAAACTGCCACCTCGAGACACCTAGCTTCCACCTAGCTTCCAAAATATGAAACTAAACCGCCACCTCGAGACACCTAGCTTCCACAACATGAAACTAAACCGCCACCTTAAGATACCTAGTTTCCACAATATTAAACCACCTCAAAGACATTCGGTGCCTTATCCCCATTCCAGAGTGCCTGGTAAGAAATGCTAGCATACAAGTTGACCTCTTATTCCATGGCGTTCCATAGAATCTGCAACAAGGCCCTCTATTAAAACAGAATGGCAGCCTAACACACAGTACACAGCCATCTCTAGTTCCTAATGAGCTTCATCACATTGGTCCTGCTCCACTTGTCATGCTAACAGACACACGTCTCCACCCGTATATACCACATGAGAGGACAGAGGGGACAGACCATGCTGGGTGGCTTTCTCAGTTACATTGGAGAGTTCCACTGGAACAGCCAGGAGCGACTGTAGACAGATTCACCCGATCCCTGCTAACAGTGTGTGTGTTTCAATTAGTCAGTGACAGTGTCAACAGAACACCCGTATGCCTCGTGTTTTAACACTCACTCAGTCAAATAGACAGATGTACAAACATTAGTGGAGGCATGCCAACGAACCAGCAAGCACACTAGTGCTAGTGTGTATATAAACACACACACACACACACACACACACACTTCAGCAACCTGTAGTGGAAAATCAATTAGCAAGTCAGTGGCCCTGTGGACAGTTTGGCCTGTAGCCAAGCAGTAGCACCCAGAAAGCTGGTCGGTCTCACACACAAGGATTGATATTTAACAGGTACACCTGTAGCTACAGGATAGGGGTCTTAACAGGCCTCCAGTAGCTGTAATGGTGGGAAATGACAGACTGTTTGAGTCATCCAAGACAATAGAATGCCTTGTTAAGCTCTGATCACAGCTGTGCTGAGTGCTCGCCTGTGTCAGAGAGAAATAGAAAGCGTGAGAGAAAGACTAAGAACAAGAGGAGAGAAAGAAAATAGCGTTAGAGTGAGGGTAACTGCTAGTGGTGTTTATACACCAGAGAGAGACGAAGAGAGAGAGACAGACACAGACAGAGACAGATAGAGACAGAGAGACAGACACATACAGACACAGACAGATACAGAGAGACAGACACAGACAGACAGAGACACAGACAGACAGAGATAGATACAGAGACAGACAGAGACACAGACAGACAGACACAGATAGATACAGACACAGACATACATACATACAGACAGACAGACAGACAGACAGACAGACAGGCAGGCAGACAGACAGAGAAAAAACTTAAAGCCTATTTTGTGTGTGGGATGTGAAAGGTGTTTAAATTGGTGTTTGTTTCTCTGTGTGTTTGTCCTGCTTCAAATGATACCCAATCTCTCCAGCTCTCTGCCAGACCGTGTTCATGACTGCACCCTTTCCCAGGCCCTAAACTCAAACAAGAGGTACCAATCCTACAACTGAGCTTAGCAGAGACCTATATGGATCAACTTGTAACAGCAGATCTTCCTGTCTGGGTTGGCGCCCCCCTTGGGTTGTGCCGTGGCAGAGATCTTTGTGGGCTATACTCGGCCTTGTCTCAGGATGGTAAGTTGGTGGTGGAAGATATCCCTCTAGTGGTGTGGGGGCTGTGCTTTGGCAAAGTGGGTGGTGTTATATCTTGCCTGTTTTGCCCTGTCCGGGGGTGTCCTCGGATGGGGCCACAGTGTCTCCTGACCCCTCCTGTCTCAGCCTCCAGTATTTATGCTGCAGTAGTTTGTGTCGGGGGGCTAGGGTCAGTCTGTTATATCTGGAGTATTTCTCCTGTCCGGTGTCCTGTGTGAATTTAAGTATGCTCTCTCTAATTCTCTCTTTCTCTCAGAGCACCTGAGCCCTAGGACCATGTCTCACGACTACCTGGCATGATGACTCCTTTCTGTTCCCAGTTCACCTGGCCGTGCTGCTGCTCCAGTTTCAACTGTTCTGCCTGCGGCTATGGAACCCTAACGTGTTCACCGGACATGCTACCTGTCCCAGACCTGCTGTTTTCAACTCTCTAGAGACAGCAGGAGTGGAAGAGATACTATCAATGATCGGCTATGAAAAGCCAACTGATATTTACTCCTGAGGTGCTGACCTGTTGCACCCTCGACAACTACTGTGATTATTATTATTTGACCATGCTGGTCATTTATGAACATTTGAACATCTTGGCCATGTTCTGTTATAATCTCCACCCGGCACAGCCAGAAGAGGACTGGCCACCCCTCATAGCCTGGTTCCTCTCTAGGTTTATTCCTTGGTTCTGGCCTTTCTAGGGAGTTTTTCCTAGCCACCGTGCTTCTACACCTTGCTGTTTGGGGTTTTAGGCTGGGTTTCTGTACAGCACTTTGTGATATCAGCTGATGTAAGAAGGGCTTTATAAATACATTTGATTTAACTTCTCATACAGAGAAAAACCTTGGCTTAACTTCTCATACAGAAAAAAAAGGTACATATAAAAAAGATGTGGGTCGTCATAGAGATACAAACTAGACAAGAATGGGAAAATTGGTTTCTTTTTCTAAAACAATATACACAAGGGAGTACATTTGGCATGGTACAAGAGGAAGTGATCTAACAGGAAGTCCTATCTTACGACGAGAACAATAGAGTCAATATGAGAAGCAGCTTTGAGGTAATGGAGGACACACATATAGTACCCTGGAACCCCTCTTCTGCGTTTCAAGTCATTTTACATCACTCCAAAACTCCCATAACAATGAAAAGGCTAAACTTACATTTTCATCATGACAATAGCCTGGTTATTCTGCATGAAACTCATATTACATTTTTACACAGGCCTTAAGTGTATAAAACAAACAAGCGAACTAAGCAAAAGTGATTAAAATGAATGTTTTCACAGACTGTATTGGGAAAAGATGCCTGCAAAGAGCATATCATTAAGATGGGTGTTAGTAAGAGATCCTAAAACAACAGGAAGCTCACAAATCCAAGAGCACTTCACAAAATATCTGATTTATAAAATAGTCTTTACTGGCCAGCAAAACAAAAACAACATCTGAGTCCACTGTATAAAAACAACGTGTGTAGTGATATCTGACAAGTTCAACAAGTAGGCAGCCTTCATCAACACCCATTGACCTCTGTCTAACTCTTATACCTCCCAGGCTTCTTCACCTCCTCAAGTTACATGACTAAATAAATAGAATTAGAGTAAGTATTCTAGGTTGTGCTTTGTTTTCACATTGGAACCACAATCAAATCAAATATTCCTGACGATCAACCCTATGTTCTCATCTCTGCTAAAATCATGTAAGGTTGAAAGAAAAGACAATATAAGGGAAATGATCAATGTTCGAAATGATCGATGTGATGATGGCTGTGTATAGAGATGTAAAAGGCTGCTAAACCAGATGGGAGTCTGGCTGATAAGCAACGTCAAAGGCAGTCGCAAGGAGGTTGGTTGTGGTCATTCTCTGTTCCTAAATGTCAGAAACAGGACCAAACCCGGTCCAGCCGCTCAGGAGGACCTGGACCGTCAGTGGTAGGAACAGACTATTCCTTGGCCCCTCCCCTCGGGGGGGTTACTGCAGTGTTAGAACTATGTTTGTGTTCAACTGATGACATTTAGCAGAATAAGGCTGAGGACCAGACAAGTTTGTGGTCGAGGTTGACGATGCTCAGTTGAGGTCCGACCACCCTGCCACAAACACAACAATAAACGATGCTCAGAGTTCATCATGGTTCTTGGTCAGGTCTTCTCCATAGTTGGTGGCCTGACTTCCTACAAACATGTTCCAGTTCTCCAGGATCTCCTCCTTGGTCAGCATTGTGTCCTGAGAAGAGAGAACCCAGTCAGGTTTACATAGAGTCGATAAGATCTCCTACTACTAAAGAACTAACACTTGAAATTCAATCCCTCCATTTTGACAGCTAAGACATTATAAAAAAAGTGTCCTACATAATATTACCAGTCAGAAAATTGGTAAAGAGGAGTGAAAACTTAAACAATCGTTTGTCATATTGGTCTGACTCGTAGACTAGGTTATAGGATCAGTACCTTGTCCTGGTCTGACACGTAGACTAGGTTATAGGATCAGTACCTTGTCCTGGTCTGACTCGTAGACTAGGTTATAGGATCAGTACCTTGTCCTGGTCTGACACGTAGACTAGGTTATAGGATCAGTACCTTGTCCTGGTCTGACTCGTAGACTAGGTTATAGGATCAGTACCTTGTCCTGGTCTGACTCGTAGACTAGGTTATAGGATCAGTACCTTGTCCTGGTCTGACACGTAAGACTAGGTTATAGGATCAGTACCTTGTCCTGGTCTGACTCGTAGACTAGGTTATAGGATCAGTACCTTGTCCTGGTCTGACACGTAGACTAGGTTACAGGATCAGTACCTTGTCCTGGTCTGACTCGTAGACTAGGTAGACTAGGTTATAGGATCAGTACCTTGTCCTGGTCTGACACGTAGACTAGGTTACAGGATCAGTACCTTGTCCTGGTCTGACACGTAGACTAGGTTACAGGATCTTGTCCTGGTACCTTGTCCTGGTTCTGATGTCCTGGTCTGACGTAGACTAGGTTACAGGATCAGTACCTTGTCCTGGTCTGACACGTAGACTAGGTTACAGGATCAGTACCTTGTCCTGGTCTGACTCGTAGACTAGGTTATAGGATCAGTACCCTGTCCTGGTCTGACACGTACACTAGGTTACAGAATCAGTACCATGTCCTGGTCTGACTCGTAGACTAGGTTACAGGATCAGTACCTTGTCCTGGTCTGACGCGTAGACTAGGTTATAGGATCAGTACCATGTCCTGGTCTGACTCGTAGACTAGGTTATAGGATCACTACCATGTCCTGGTCTGACTCATAGACTAGGTTACAGGATCAGTACCATGTCCTGGTCTGACTCGTAGACTAGGTTATAGGATCACTACCTTGTCCTGGTCTGACACGTAGACTAGGTTACAGGATCAGTACCTTGTCCTGGTCTGACTCGTAGACTAGGTTACAGGATCAGTACCTTGTCCTGGTCTGACGCGTAGACTAGGTTATAGGATCAGTACCTTGTCCTGGTCTGACTCGTAGACTAGGTTACAGGATCAGTACCTTGTCCTGGTCTGACTCGTAGACTAGGTTATAGGATCAGTACCTTGTCCTGGTCTGACTCGTAGACTAGGTTATAGGATCAGTACCTTGTCCTGGTCTGACACGTAGACTAGGTTACAGGATCAGTACCTTGTCCTGGTCTGACACGTAGACTAGGTTATAGGATCAGTACTTTGTCCTGGTCTGACTCGTAGACTAGGTTACAGGATCAGTACCTTGTCCTGGTCTGACACGTAGACTAGGTTACGGGATCAGTACCATGTCCTGATCTGACTCGTAGACTAGGTTATAGGATCAGTACCTTGTCCTGGTCTGACTCGTAGACTAGGTTATAGGATCACTACCTTGTCCTGGTCTGACTCGTAGACTAGGTTACAGGATCAGTACCTTGTCCTGGTCTGACTCGTAGACTAGGTTACAGGATCAGTACCTTGTCCTGGTCTGACTCGTAGACTAGGTTATAGGATCAGTACCTTGTCCTGGTCTGACACGTACACTAGGTTACAGGATCAGTACCACGTCCTGGTCTGACTCGTAGACTAGGTTACAGGATCAGTACCTTGTCCTGGTCTGACGCGTAGACTAGGTTATAGGATCAGTACCATGTCCTGGTCTGACTCGTAGACTAGGTTATAGGATCACTACCTTGTCCTGGTCTGACTCGTAGACTAGGTTACAGGATCAATACCTTGTCCTGGTCTGACACGTAGACTAGGTTACAGGATCAATACCTTGTCCTGGTCTGACTCGTAGACTAGGTTACAGGATCAATACCTTGTCCTGGTCTGACTCGTAGACTAGGTTACAGGATCAGTACCTTGTCCTGGTCTGACTCGTAGACTAGGTTACAGGATCAGTACCTTGTCCTGGTCTGACTCGTAGACTAGGTTACGGGATCAGTACCTTGTCCTGGTCTGACTCGTAGACTAGGTTACAGGATCAGTACCTTGTCCTGGTCTGACTCGTAGACTAGGTTACAGGATCAGTACCATGTCCTGGTCTGACTCGTAGACTAGGTTACAGGATCAGTACCTTGTCCTGGTCTGACTCGTAGACTAGGTTACGGGATCAGTACCTTGTCCTGGTCTGACTCGTAGACTAGGTTACAGGATCAGTACCTTGTCCTGGTCTGACTCGTAGACCAGGTGTCGGGCCTCTGCCATGGCGTGATCGTAGTCCTGGGGCAGGATCCAGTGGCGAATCTCCGCCACGTCCATCTTTCCGTCCTTGTTCAGGTCCCGGAAGTCAGAGAACTGGTCTCGCTCCGTTCTGACCCAGTCTGGTTCTGGACCTCCCTCCTCATGTGAAAACATGTCCGCTGCAAATGACACAGGAAGATATGGGATGACATACTCAAAGAATGTCAAAAGCGAACACTTTGTTTGAAAGTATGCTTATAAACCGTAACTAAATAGTTTGTTAACCATTAGTAAACATGTTGTAAATCATTGTTTGTTCGTCTGCATTCCCTGTACAAGCCATTTACTATAAGGACCTGTAATCAAAACTCTACTGACGGTATACAAGCAAGATATGTAATGTTTCTAAGCCGTTTCTAAGTGGATATTCGTGTAAAAACACAACCAAAAAGGAACAGTGAAATCCTTGAATAGGCAGACTGAGACTAAGTCAGCAGACTGCAGCGTCACAGTAGTTTCCCAAAGCAACCAACAAACAGGCCTTTGATTCCTAATCAGGTCACAGAGCTCATGGGGTTGCCCACATCTTGTGTTAGGAACTCCTCCTCTAGTCTAGAAGACCCAGGAGATACTAACACCAAACCTTGTAAACACTTCCAATATACCATAAAAACATGATATAGTTTGTGGAGAAAATAATTACACAAATTGGTTAAAAATTGTTTTGCATTAAAATGAGGGTAGACCTGTTCCTGTGTAAATAAAAAAAAGGAAATTCCGCTGAAAAAGGAGAGAATTTAAAATAAATATACAAAAATAATGAAGTGAGTAAAAATGACCTGTAACCTGTGTTCAGGAAGGGTTAGTCTTCTGATGCAGTGTCAACCCCAGTCACGCCTCCCCAACTCACCAATATACTCATCCTCGTCCACATGTCCGTCTCCATTCTTATCAATGTCCTCCAGAGTCTCCTGCACGCAAAAACAGGCAATGATGTCATAAAAAGGGGACACAGAGGTCAACGGCAGTGGGACTCTCACTACTGACAGTAATAAAAGATAAAACACACAGCCCCAGGCAGTATGAGTCGAGCTACGAGGCTCTGTTTACAGCTGGGCTGGCAGAGTGACACAACGATTACACAGCCACTGCTGATGATCAGCTAACCTCCTGGATTAGAGACGATGTCTGTTTTCAGAGATGAGATTTTACACACTTCCTTTAGAACAATCTATGGTTGCTTTACTTGCGTAATTTGAGATATATCTAACCAGCTGTTTATCTGGAAGAATGGATTGTATATACAGTGCATTAGGAAAGTATTCAGACCCCTAGACCTTTTCCACATTGTTACTTTACAGCCTTATTCTAAAATGGACTAAATAGTCCCCCCCCATCATCAATCTACACGCAATAACCTATAATGACAAACCAAAAAAAAGGTTTAGAAATCTTAACAAATGTATTTAAAAAATGAAAACAGAAATATTACATTTACATAAGTATTCAGACCATTTACTCTGTACTTTATTGAAGCACCTTTGGCAGCTATTACAGCCTTGAGTCTTCTTGGGTATGACGCTACAAGCTTGGCACATCTGTATTTGGGGAGTTTCTCCCATTCTTCTCTATAGATCCTCTCAAGCTGTGTCAGGTTGGTTGGGGAGCGTTACTACAGAGCTATTTTTTAGGTCTCTCCAAGAGGTGTTCGATCGGGTTCAAGTCCGGGCTCTGGCTGGGCCACTCAAGAACATTGAGACTTGTCCCAAAGCCACTCCTGCGTTGTCTTGGCTGTGTGCTTAGGGTCGTTGTCCTGTTGGAAGGTGAACCCTCAACCCAGTGAGGTACGCTCTGGAGCAGGTTTTCATCAAGAATATCTCTGTATTTTGCTCCGTTCATCTTTCCTTCGATCCTGGCTAGTCTCCCAGTCACTGTTGCTGAAAAACATCCCAACAGCATGATGCTGCCACCACCAAGCTTCACCGTAGGGATGGTACCAGGTTTCCTCCAGACGTGACACTTGGCATTCAGGCCAAAGAGTTCAATCTTGGTTTCATCAGACCAGAGAATCATGTTTCCCATAGTCAGAGTCCTTTAGGTGCCTTTTTAGCAAAATCCAAGCAGGCTTTCATGTGCCTTTTACTGAGTGGCGGCTTCCGTCTGGCCACTCAACCATAAATGCATGATTGGTGGAGTGCTGCAGAGAAGATGATAGCCCTTCTAGAAGGTTCTCCCATCTCCAAAGAGGAACTCTGGAACTCTGTCAGAGAGACCATCGGGTTCTTGGTCACCTCCCTGACCAAGGCCCTTCTCCCCCGATTGCTCAGTTTAGCCGGGCAGCCAGCTCTAGGAAGAGTCTTAGTGGTTCCAAACTTCTTCCATTTAAGAGTGATGGAGGCCACTGTGTTCTTGGGGTTCTTCAATGCTGCCAACATTTTTTGGTACCCTTCCCCAAATCTGTACCTCGACACAATCCTGTCTCGGAGCTCTAGGGACAATTCCTTCCACCTGAGGGCTTGGTTTCTGCTGACATGCACGGTCAACTGTGGGACCTTATATAGACATGTGTGTGCCTTCCCAAATCAGGTTCTGAATACTTATGTCAATTAGGAAGCAGTTTTTTTTGTTTGTTTTTAAAAAATATACATTTGCTAAAAGTTCTAAAAAACAATTTTTGCTTTGTCATTATGAGGTATTTTGTGTAGATTGATGAGGAAACATTTTTAATTTAATCAATTTTAGAATAAGGCTGTAACGTAACAAAATGTGGACAGAGTAAAGGTCTGAATACTTTGTGAATGCCCTGTATGGTGTAGATGTTTTGAGTTGTGAGCCATCCCTATACAGTCTCTTAGGTATGTTTACAGTGACGCAACTCATCCTGTCAACATTGCACAATCCTTGTGTTGTATTCCCTCATTTGGGATTTAATTTCTATTTGCATGACTGCCTCTCTAAGGTTGTAGCAGTTGTTAAGAGAAGATGTGTCACGACGGACTCCCTAATGCCCCATTTACATCGTGACGTATTTCATTAAGCCCTACGTCATCTTCACGGAGTCTTGCCCCGCTACTGAACAGACCAGTGTAGTGTTTTGGAAGGCAAGATGGAGGACACCCTGTCCCTCCTCAGAGATTGTCCCACTACTTAACAGACCAGTGTAGTGTTTTGTAAGGCAAGATGGAGGACACCCTGTCTCTCCTCAGAGATTGCCCCGCTACTTAACAGACCAGTGTAGTGTTTTGTAAGGCAAGATGGAGGACACCCTGTCTCTCCTCAGAGATTGCCCCGCTACTGAACAGACCAGTGTAGTGTTTTGTAAGGCAAGATGGAGGACACCCTGTCTCTCCTCAGAGATTGTCCCACTACTGAACAGACCAGTGTAGTGTTTTGTAAGGCAAGATGGAGGACACCCTGTCTCTCCTCAGAGATTGTCCCACTACTGAACAGACCAGTGTAGTGTTTTGTAAGGCAAGATGGAGGACACCCTGTCTCTCCTCAGAGATTGTCCCACTACTGAACAGACCAGTGTAGTGTTTTTTGTAAGGCAGAAGATGGAGATGGACACCCTGTCTCTCTCAGAGATTGTCCCACTACTGAACAGACCAGTGTAGTGTTTTGGAAGGCAAGATGGAGGACACCCTGTCTCCTCCTACTCAGACCAGAGTGTTTTGTAAGGCAAGATGGAGGACACCCTGTCTCTCCTCAGAGATTGTCCCACTACTGAACAGACCAGTGTAGTGTTTTGTAAGGCAAGATGGAGGACACCCTGTCTCTCCTCAGAGATTGTCCCACTACTGAACAGACCAGTGTAGTGTTTTGTAAGGCAAGATGGAGGACACCCTGTCTCTCCTCAGAGATTGGTCCTTCTGTAGCTCAGTTGGTAGAGCATGGCGCTTGTAACGCCAGGGTAGTGGGTTTGATTCCCGGGACCACCCATACGTAGAATGTATGCACACATGACTGTAAGTCGCTTTGGATAAAAGCGTCTGCTAAATGGCATATATTATATTATTATATTATTGCATTTATTTTGGGATATTGCAAAATATGACCTTTTTATTCAAGACAGGATAAATATATTGTTTCAGGTGATGAAACATGTTATGTTTGGTTACTTTTTCTTTCCTCAACTTGTTTTCTAACTTTATAGCAAGTCAAACAAGCCAAGAGCGCTTATGGGTAATGTGAACGAGGCTTAAGGATGGAACTTTAGCTGTTGTAAGAAGAGAGGAATGCCATCACTACCTCAAAATGCAGTTACCCCCCTTACCAGCCAAAATAGCTTCACACTGTCACAACACACACACATACCACATGCTTCAAGCAGGTTATAAATGCCCCTGCTGAAGCCTACTGACAGATTAAAGACCACTTACCCTGGGAAGTGGATGACTAATAATAAACATCTGTTATTAAAAATATAGAACATAATTCATATAGACCTCTCCATAGCAGGACTCATCTAGGATAGCATCTCTACACCACCAGTAGTATAGGGGTCCATCTCCTCTACAACACCAGTAGTATAGAGGTTGATCTCCTCTCCATAGCAGGACTCATCTAGGATATCACCTCTACACCACTGGTAGTATAGGGGTTCATCTCCTCTCCATAGCAGGACTCATCTAGGATATCATCTCTACACCACCGGAAGTATAGGGGTTCATCTAGCAGGACTCATCTACAACACCAGTAGTATAGGGGTTCATCTCCTCTACAACACCAGTAGTATAGGGGTTCATCTCTCCATAGCAGGAGTATCTAGGGTTCATCTCTCTACAACACCAGTAGTATAGGGGTTCATCTCCTCTCAACACCAGGACTCATAGGGGATATCATCTCTACAACACCAGTAGTATAGGGGTTCATCTCCTCTACAACACCAGTAGTATAGGGGTTCATCTCCTCTACAACACCAGTAGTATAGGGGTCCATCTCCTCTACAACACCAGTAGTATAGGGGTTCATCTCCTCTACAACACCAGTAGTATAGGGGTTCATCTCCTCTACAACACCAGTAGTATAGGGGTTCATCTCCTCTACAACACCAGTAGTATAGGGGTTCATCTCCTCTACAACACCAGTAGTATAGGGGTTCATCTCCTCTACAACACCAGTAGTATAGGGGTTCATCTCCTCTACAACACCAGTAGTATAGGGGTCCATCTCCTCTACAACACCAGTAGTATAGGGGTTCATCTCCTCTACAACACCAGTAGTATAGGGGTTCATCTCCTCTACAACACCAGTAGTATAGGGGTTCATCTCCTCTACAACACCAGTAGTATAGGGGTTCATCTCCTCTACAACACCAGTAGGGGTAGTAGTATAGGGGTTCATCTCCTCTACAACACCAGTAGTATAGGGGTTCATCTCCTCTACAACACCAGTAGTATAGGGGTTCATCTCCTCTACAACACCAGTAGTATAGGGGTTCATCTCCTCATCTCCTCTATAACACCAGTGGTATAGGGGTTCATCTCCTCTACAACACCAGTAGTATAGGGGTTCATCTCCTCATCTCCTCTATAACACCAGTGGTATAGGGGTTCATCTCCTCTACAACACCAGTAGTATAGGGGTTCATCTCCTCTACAACACCAGTAGTATAGGGGTTCATCTCCTCTACAACACCAGTAGTATAGGGGTTCATCTCCTCTACAACACCAGTAGTATAGGGGTTCATCTCCTCTACAACACCAGTAGTATAGGGGTTCATCTCCTCTACAACACCAGTAGTATAGGGGTTCATCTCCTCATCTCCTCTATAACACCAGTGGTATAGGGGTTCATCTCCTCTACAACACCAGTAGTATAGGGGTTCATCTCCTCTACAACACTAGAGTGGTATAGGGGTTCATCTCCTCTACAACACCAGTAGTATAGGGGTTCATCTCCTCTACAACACTAGAGTGGTATAGGGGTTCATCTCCTCTACAACACAGAGTAGTATAGGGGTTCATCTCCTCTACAACACTAGAGTGGTATAGGGGTTCATCTCCTCTACAACACCAGAGTGGTATAGGGGTTCATCTCCTCTACAACACTAGAGTGGTATAGGGGTTCATCTCCTCTACAACACCAGTAGTATAGGGGTTCATCTCCTCTACAACACTAGAGTGGTATAGGGGTTCATCTCCTCTACAACACTAGAGTGGTATAGGGGTTCATCTCCTCTACAACACTAGAGTGGTATAGGGGTTCATCTCCTCTACAACACTAGAGTGGTATAGGGGTTCATCTCCTCTACAACACCAGTAGTATAGGGGTTCATCTCCTCTACAACACTAGAGTGGTATAGGGGTTCATCTCCTCTACAACACTAGAGTGGTATAGGGGGTTCATCTCCTCTACAACACTAGAGTGGTATAGGGGTTCATCTCCTCTACAACACTAGAGTGGTATAGGGGTTCATCTCCTCTACAACACTAGAGTGGTATAGGGGTTCATCTCCTCTACAACACCAGTGGTATAGGGGTTCATCTCCTCTACAACACTAGAGTGGTATAGGGGTTCATCTCCTCTACAACACCAGTAGTATAGGGGTTCATCTCCTCTACAACACTAGAGTGGTATAGGGGTTCATCTCCTCTACAACACTAGAGTGGTATAGGGGTTCATCTCCTCTACAACACCAGTGGTATAGGGGTTCATCTCCTCTACAACACTAGAGTGGTATAGGGGTTCATCTCCTCTACAACACTAGAGTGGTATAGGGGTTCATCTCCTCTACAACACTAGAGTGGTATAGGGGTTCATCTCCTCTACAACACCAGTAGTGGTATAGGGGTTCATCTCCTCTACAACACCAGTAGTATAGGGGTTCATCTCCTCTACAACACCAGTAGTATAGGGGTTCATCTCCTCTACAACACCAGTGGTATAGGGGTTCATCTCCTCTACAACACCAGTAGTATAGGGGTTCATCTCCTCTACAACACCAGTAGTATAGGGGTTCATCTCCTCTACAACACTAGAGTGGTATAGGGGTTCATCTCCTCTACAACACCAGTAGTATAGGGGTTCATCTCCTCTACAACACCAGTAGTATAGGGGTTCATCTCCTCTACAACACCAGTAGTATAGGGGTTCATCTCCTCTACAACACCAGTAGTATAGGGGTTCATCTCCTCTACAACACCAGTAGTATAGGGGTTCATCTCCTCTACAACACCAGTAGTATAGGGGTTCATCTCCTCTACAACACTAGAGTGGTGGTATAGGGGTTCATCTCCTCTACAACACCAGAGTGGTATAGGGTTCATCTCCTCTACAACACCAGTAGTATAGGGGTTCATCTCCTCTACAACACTAGAGTGGTATAGGGGTTCATCTCCTCTACAACACTAGAGTGGTATAGGGGTTCATCTCCTCTACAACACTAGAGTAGTATAGGGGTTCATCTCCTCTACAACACCAGAGTGGTATAGGGGTTCATCTCCTCTACAACACCAGTAGTATAGGGGTTCATCTCCTCTACAACACTAGAGTGGTATAGGGGTTCATCTCCTCTACAACACCAGTGGTATAGGGGTTCATCTCCTCTACAACACTAGAGTGGTATAGGGGTTCATCTCCTCTACAACACTAGAGTAGTATAGGGGTTCATCTCCTCTACAACACCAGTAGTATAGGGGTTCATCTCCTCTACAACACTAGAGTGGTATAGGGGTTCATCTCCTCTACAACACCAGTAGTATAGGGGTTCATCTCCTCTACAACACTAGAGTGGTATAGGGGTTCATCTCCTCTACAACACTAGAGTGGTATAGGGGTTCATCTCCTCTACAACACCAGAGTGGTATAGGGGTTCATCTCCTCTACAACACTAGAGTGGTATAGGGGTTCATCTCCTCTACAACACTAGAGCGGTATAGGGGTTCATCTCCTCTACAACACTAGAGTGGTATAGGGGTTCATCTCCTCTACAACACTAGAGTGGTATAGGGGTTCATCTCCTCTACAACACTAGAGTGGTATAGGGGTTCATCTCCTCTACAACACTAGAGTGGTATAGGGGTTCATCTCCTCTACAACACCAGTAGAATAGGGGTTCATCTCCTCTACAACACTAGAGTGGTACAACATAGTGGGGTTCATCTCCTCTACAACACTAGAGTGGTATAGGGGTTCATCTCCTCTACAACACTAGAGTGGTATAGGGGTTCATCTCCTCTACAACACTAGAGTGGTATAGGGGTTCATCTCCTCTACAACACTAGAGTGGTATAGGGGTTACAACACTAGAGTAGTATAGGGTTCATTCTCCTCTACAACACTAGAGTGGTATAGGGGTTCATCTCCTCTACAACACTAGAGTGGTATAGGGGTTCATCTCCTCTACAACACCAGTAGTATAGGGGTTCATCTCCTCTACAACACTAGAGTGGTATAGGGGTTCATCTCCTCTACAACACTAGAGTGGTATAGGGGTTCATCTCCTCTACAACACTAGAGTGGTATAGGGGTTCATCTCCTCTACAACACAACACTAGAGTGGTATAGGGGTTCATCTCCTCTACAACACTAGAGTGGTATAGGGGTTCATCTCCTCTACAACACTAGAGTGGTATAGGGGTTCATCTCCTCTACAACACTAGAGTGGTATAGGGTTCATCTCCTCTACAACACTAGAGTGGTATAGGGGTTCATCTCCTCTACAACACCAGAGTGGTATAGGGGTTCATCTCCTCTACAACACTAGAGTGGTATAGGGGTTCATCTCCTCTACAACACCAGTAGTATAGGGGTTCATCTCCTCTACAACACTAGAGTGGTATAGGGGTTCATCTCCTCTACAACACCAGTAGTGGTATAGGGGTTCATCTCCTCTACAACACCAGTAGTATAGGGGTTCATCTCTCTACAACATCAGTAGTATAGGGGTTCATCTCCTCTACAACACTAGAGTGGTATAGGGGTTCATCTCCTCTACAACACCAGTAGTATAGGGGTTCATCTCCTCTACAACACCAGTGGTATAGGGGTTCATCTCCTCTACAACACCAGTAGTATAGTGGTATAGGGGTTCATCTCCTCTACAACACTAGAGTGGTATAGGGGTTCATCTCCTCTACAACACCAGTAGTATAAGGGTCCATCTCCTCTACAACACCAGTAGTATAGGGGTTCATCTCCTCTACAACACTAGAGTGGTATAGGGGTTCATCTCCTCTACAACACTAGAGTGGTATAGGGGTTCATCTCCTCTACAACACTAGAGTGGTATAGGGGTTCATCTCCTCTACAACACTAGAGTGGTATAGGGGTTCATCTCCTCTACAACACTAGAGTGGTATAGGGGTTCATCTCCTCTACAACACTAGAGTGGTATAGGGGTTCATCTCCTCTACAACACCAGTAGTATAGGGGTTCATCTCCTCTACAACACTAGAGTGGTATAGGGGTTCATCTCCTCTACAACACTAGAGTGGTATAGGGGTTCATCTCCTCTACAACACTAGAGTGGTATAGGGGTTCATCTCCTCTACAACACTAGAGTGGTATAGGGGTTCATCTCCTCTACAACACTAGAGTGGTATAGGGGTTCATCTCCTCTACAACACTAGAGTGGTATAGGGGTTCATCTCCTCTACAACACTAGAGTGGTATAGGGGTTCATCTCCTCTACAACACCAGTAGTATAGGGGTTCATCTCCTCTACAACACTAGAGTGGTATAGGGGTTCATCTCTCCTCACAACACCAGTAGTATAGGGGTTCATCTCCTCTACAACACCAGTAGTATAGGGGTTCATCTCCTCTACAACACTAGAGTGGTATAGGGGTTCATCTCCTCTACAACACCAGTAGTATAGGGGTTCATCTCCTCTACAACATCAGTAGTATAGGGGTTCATCTCCTCTACAACACCAGTAGTATAGGGGTTCATCTCCTCTACAACACCAGTAGTATAGGGGTTCATCTACAACACTAGAGTGGTATAGGGGTTCTACAACACCAGTAGTATAGGGGTTCATCTCCTCTACAACACCAGTAGTATAGGGGTTCATCTCCTCTACAACACTAGAGTGGTATAGGGGTTCATCTCCTCTACAACACCAGTAGTATAGGGGTTCATCTCCTCTACAACACTAGAGTGGTATAGGGGTTCATCTCCTCTACAACACTAGAGTGGTATAGGGGTTCATCTCCTCTACAACACTAGAGTGGTATAGGGGTTCATCTCCTCTACAACACCAGTAGTATAGGGGTTCATCTCCTCTACAACACTAGAGTGGTATAGGGGTTCATCTCCTCTACAACACTAGAGTGGTATAGGGGTTCATCTCCTCTACAACACCAGTAGTATAGGGGTTCATCTCCTCTACAACACTAGAGTGGTATAGGGGTTCATCTCCTCTACAACACCAGTAGTATAGGGGTTCATCTCCTCTACAACACTAGAGTGGTATAGGGGTTCATCTCCTCTACAACACTAGAGTGGTATAGGGGTTCATCTCCTCTACAACACCAGTAGTGGTAGGGGTTCATCTCCTCTACAACACTAGAGTGGTATAGGGGTTCATCTCCTCTACAACACCAGTAGTATAGGGGTTCATCTCCTCTACAACACTAGAGTGGTATAGGGGTTCATCTCCTCTACAACACTAGAGTGGTATAGGGGTTCATCTCCTCTACAACACTAGAGTGGTATAGGGGTTCATCTCCTCTACAACACCAGTAGTATAGGGGTTCATCTCCTCTACAACACTAGAGTGGTATAGGGGTTCATCTCCTCTACAACACTAGAGTGGTATAGGGGTTCATCTCCTCTACAACACCAGTAGTATAGGGGTTCATCTCCTCTACAACACTAGAGTGGTATAGGGGTTCATCTCCTCTACAACACTAGAGTGGTATAGGGGTTCATCTCCTCTACAACACTCACAACACTAGAGTGGTATAGGGGTTCATCTCCTCTACAACACTAGAGTGGTATAGGGGTTCATCTCCTCTACAACACTAGAGTGGTATAGGGGTTCATCTCCTCTACAACACTAGAGTGGTATAGGGGTTCATCTCCTCTACAACACTAGAGTGGTATAGGGGTTCATCTCCTCTACAACACTAGAGTGGTATAGGGGTTCATCTCCTCTACAACACTAGAGTGGTATAGGGGTTCATCTCCTCTACAACACTAGAGTGGTATAGGGGTTCATCTCCTCTACAACACTAGAGTGGTATAGGGGTTCATCTCCTCTACAACACCAGTAGTATAGGGGTTCATCTCCTCTACAACACTAGAGTGGTATAGGGTTCATCTCCTCTACAACACTAGAGTGGTATAGGGGTTCATCTCCTCTACAACACCAGTAGTATAGGGGTTCATCTCCTCTACAACACTAGAGTGGTATAGGGGTTCATCTCCTCTACAACACTAGAGTGGTATAGGGGTTCATCTCCTCTACAACACTAGAGTGGTATAGGGGTTCATCTCCTCTACAACACTAGAGTGGTATAGGGGTTCATCTCCTCTACAACACCAGTAGTATAGGGGTTCATCTCCTCTACAACACCAGAGTGGTATAGGGGTTCATCTCCTCTACAACACTAGAGTGGTATAGGGGTTCATCTCCTCTACAACACTAGAGTGGTATAGGGGTTCATCTCCTCTACAACACTAGAGTGGTATAGGGGTTCATCTCCTCTACAACACTAGAGTGGTATAGGGGTTCATCTCCTCTACAACACTAGAGTGGTATAGGGGTTCATCTCCTCTACAACACTAGAGTGGTATAGGGGTTCATCTCCTCTACAACACCAGTAGTATAGGGGTTCATCTCCTCTACAACACCAGTAGTATAGGGGTCCATCTCCTCTACAACACCAGTAGTATAGGGGTTCATCTCCTCTACAACACTAGAGTGGTATAGGGGTTCATCTCCTCTACAACACTAGAGTGGTATAGGGGTTCATCTCCTCTACAACACTAGAGTGGTATAGGGGTTCATCTCCTCTACAACACTAGAGTGGTATAGGGGTTCATCTCCTCTACAACACTAGAGTGGTATAGGGGTTCATCTCCTCTACAACACTAGAGTGGTATAGGGGTTCATCTCCTCTACAACACCAGTAGTATAGGGGTTCATCTCCTCTACAACACTAGAGTGGTATAGGGGTTCATCTCCTCTACAACACCAGTGGTATAGGGTAGTATAGGGGTTCATCTCCTCTACAACACCAGTAGTATAGGGGTTCATCTCCTCTACAACACTAGAGTGGTATAGGGGTTCATCTCCTCTACAACACCAGTGGTATAGGGGTTCATCTCCTCTACAACACTAGAGTGGTATAGGGGTTCATCTCCTCTACAACACCAGTGGTATAGGGGTTCATCTCCTCTACAACACTAGAGTGGTATAGGGGTTCATCTCCTCTACAACACCAGTAGTATAGGGTATAGGGGTTCATCTCCTCTACAACACTAGAGTGGTATAGGGGTTCATCTCCTCTACAACACCAGAGTGGTATAGGGGTTCATCTCCTCTACAACACTAGAGTGGTATAGGGGTTCATCTCCTCTACAACACTAGAGTGGTATAGGGGTTCATCTCCTCTACAACACTAGAGTGGTATAGGGGTTCATCTCCTCTACAACACTAGAGTGGTATAGGGGTTCATCTCCTCTACAACACCAGTGGTATAGGGGTTCATCTCCTCTACAACACTAGAGTGGTATAGGGGTTCATCTCTCTACAACACTAGAGTGGTATAGGGGTTCATCTCCTCTACAACACTAGAGTGGTATAGGGGTTCATCTCCTCTACAACACTAGAGTGGTATAGGGGTTCATCTCCTCTACAACACCAGTGGTATAGGGGTTCATCTAGAGTGGTATAGGGGTTCATCTCCTCTACAACACTAGAGTGGTATAGGGGTTCATCTCCTCTACAACACCAGTGGTATAGGGGTTCATCTCCTCTACAACACTAGAGTGGTATAGGGGTTCATCTCCTCTACAACACTAGAGTGGTATAGGGGTTCATCTACAACACTCTACAACACTAGAGTGGTATAGGGGTTCATCTCCTCTACAACACTAGAGTGGTATAGGGGTTCATCTCCTCTACAACACTAGAGTGGTATAGGGGTTCATCTCCTCTACAACACTAGAGTGGTATAGGGGTTCATCTCCTCTACAACACCAGTAGTATAGGGGTTCATCTCCTCTACAACACTAGAGTGGTATAGGGGTTCATCTCCTCTACAACACTAGAGTGGTATAGGGGTTCATCTCCTCTACAACACTAGAGTGGTATAGGGGTTCATCTCCTCTACAACACTAGAGTGGTATAGGGGTTCATCTCCTCTACAACACTAGAGTGGTATAGGGGTTCATCTCCTCTACAACACTAGAGTGGTTCATAGGGGTTCATCTCCTCTACAACACTAGAGTGGTATAGGGGTTCATCTCCTCTACAACACTAGAGTGGTATAGGGGTTCATCTCCTCTACAACACTAGAGTGGTATAGGGGTTCATCTCCTCTACAACACTAGAGTGGTATAGGGGTTCATCTCCTCTACAACACTAGAGTGGTATAGGGGTTCATCTCCTCTACAACACCAGTAGTATAGGGGTTCATCTCCTCTACAACACTAGAGTGGTATAGGGGTTCATCTCCTCTACAACACTAGAGTGGTATAGGGGTTCATCTCCTCTACAACACCAGTAGTATAGGGTTCATCTCCTCTACAACACTAGAGTGGTATAGGGGTTCATCTCCTCTACAACACTAGAGTGGTATAGGGGTTCATCTCCTCTACAACACTAGAGTGGTATAGGGGTTCATCTCCTCTACAACACCAGAGTGGTTATAGGGGTTCATCTCCTCTACAACACTAGAGTGGTATAGGGGTTCATCTCCTCTACAACACCAGTAGTATAGGGGTTCATCTCCTCTACAACACTAGAGTGGTATAGGGGTTCATCTCCTCTACAACACCAGTAGTATAGGGGTTCATCTCCTCTACAACACCAGTAGTATAAGGGTCCATCTCCTCTACAACACCAGTAGTATAGGGGTTCATCTCCTCTACAACACTAGAGTGGTATAGGGGTTAATCTCCTCTACAACACTAGAGTGGTATAGGGGTTCATCTCCTCTACAACACTAGAGTGGTATAGGGGTTCATCTCCTCTACAACACTAGAGTGGTATAGGGGTTCATCTCCTCTACAACACTAGAGTGGTATAGGGGTTCATCTCCTCTACACAACACTAGAGTGGTATAGGGGTTCATCTCCTCTACAACACTAGAGTGGTATAGGGGTTCATCTCCTCTACAACACCAGTAGTATAGGGGTTCATCTCCTCTACAACACTAGAGTGGTATAGGGGTTCATCTCCTCTACAACACTAGAGTGGTATAGGGGTTCATCTCCTCTACAACACCAGTAGTATAGGGGTTCATCTCCTCTACAACACTAGAGTGGTGGTATAGGGGTTCATCTCCTCTACAACACCAGAGTGGTATAGGGGTTCATCTCCTCTACAACACTAGAGTGGTATAGGGGTTCATCTCCTCTACAACACTAGAGTGGTATAGGGGTTCATCTCCTCTACAACACTAGAGTGGTATAGGGGTTCATCTCCTCTACAACACCAGTGGTATAGGGGTTCATCTACAACACTAGAGTGGTATAGGGGTTCATCTCCTCTACAACACTAGAGTGGTATAGGGTTCATCTACAACACTAGAGTGGTATAGGGGTTCATCTCCTCTACAACACTAGAGTGGTATAGGGGTTCATCTCCTCTACAACACTAGAGTGGTATAGGGGTTCATCTCCTCTACAACACTAGAGTGGTATAGGGGTTCATCTCCTCTACAACACTAGAGTGGTATAGGGGTTCATCTACAACACCTCTACAACACTAGAGTGGTATAGGGGTTCATCTCCTCTACAACACTAGAGTGGTATAGGGGTTCATCTCCTCTACAACACTAGAGTGGTATAGGGGTTCATCTCCTCTACAACACCAGTAGTATAGGGGTTCATCTCCTCTACAACACTAGAGTGGTATAGGGGTTCATCTCCTCTACAACACCAGTGGTATAGGGGTTCATCTCCTCTACAACACCAGTAGTATAGGGGTTCATCTCCTCTACAACACCAGTGGTATAGGGGTTCATCTCCTCTACAACACTAGAGTGGTATAGGGGTTCATCTCCTCTACAACACCAGTAGTATAGGGGTTCATCTCCTCTACAACACTAGAGTGGTATAGGGGTTCATCTCCTCTACAACACTAGAGTGGTATAGGGGTTCATCTCCTCTACAACACCAGTAGTATAGGGGTTCATCTCCTCTACAACACTAGAGTGGTATAGGGGTTCATCTCCTCTACAACACTAGAGTGGTATAGGGGTTCATCTCCTCTACAACACTAGAGTGGTATAGGGGTTCATCTCTCTCTACAACACTAGAGTGGTATAGGGGTTCATCTCCTCTACAACACCAGTGGTATAGGGGTTCATCTCCTCTACAACACCAGTAGTATAGGGGTTCATCTCCTCTACAACACTAGAGTGGTATAGGGGTTCATCTCCTCTACAACACCAGTAGTATAGGGGTTCATCTCCTCTACAACACTAGAGTGGTATAGGGGTTCATCTCCTCTACAACACTAGAGTGGTATAGGGGTTCATCTCCTCTACAACACTAGAGTGGTATAGGGGTTCATCTCCTCTACAACACTAGAGTGGTATAGGGGTTCATCTCCTCTACAACACTAGAGTGGTATAGGGGTTCATCTCCTCTACAACACTAGAGTGGTATAGGGGTTCATCCTCTACAACACTAGAGTGGTATAGGGGTTCATCTCCTCTACAACACTAGAGTGGTATAGGGGTTCATCTCCTCTACAACACTAGAGTGGTATAGGGGTTCATCTCCTCTACAACACTAGAGTGGTATAGGGGTTCATCTCCTCTACAACACTAGAGTGGTATAGGGGTTCATCTCCTCTACAACACTAGAGTGGTATAGGGGTTCATCTCCTCTACAACACTAGTAGTGGTATAGGGGTTCATCTCCTCTACAACACTAGAGTGGTATAGGGGTTCATCTCCTCTACAACACTAGAGTAGGGGTACTAGGGGTTCATCTCCTCTACAACACTAGAGTGGTATAGGGGTTCATCTCCTCTACAACACTAGAGTGGTATAGGGGTTCATCTCCTCTACAACACCAGTAGTATAGGGGTTCATCTCATCTCTACAACACCAGTAGTGGTAGGGGTTCATCTCCTCTACAACACAGTGGTATAGGGGTTCATCTCCTCTACAACACCAGTAGTATAGGGGTTCATCTCCTCTACAACACCAGTAGTATAGGGGTTCATCTCCTCTACAACACTAGAGTGGTATAGGGGTTCATCTCCTCTACAACACTAGAGTGGTATAGGGGTTCATCTCCTCTACAACACTAGAGTAGGGGTAGTGGTAGGGGTTCATCTCCTCTACAACACTAGAGTGGTATAGGGGTTCATCTCCTCTACAACACTAGAGTGGTATAGGGGTTCATCTCCTCTACAACACTAGAGTGGTATAGGGGTTCATCTCCTCTACAACACTAGAGTGGTATAGGGGTTCATCTCCTCTACAACACTAGAGTCAGGGGTTCATCTCCTCTACAACACTAGAGTGGTATAGGGGTTCATCTCCTCTACAACACTAGAGTGGTATAGGGGTTCATCTCCTCTACAACACCAGTGGTATAGGGGTTCATCTCCTCTACAACACTAGAGTGGTATAGGGGTTCATACAACACTAGAGTGGTATAGGGGTTCCTCTACAACACTAGAGTGGTATAGGGGTTCATCTCCTCTACAACACTAGAGTGGTATAGGGGTTCATCTCCTCTACAACACCAGAGTGGTATAGGGGTTCATCTCCTCTACAACACTAGAGTGGTATAGGGGTTCATCTCCTCTACAACACTAGAGTGGTATAGGGGTTCATCTCCTCTACAACACTAGAGTGGTATAGGGGTTCATCTCCTCTACAACACTAGAGTGGTATAGGGTTCATCTCCTCTACAACACTAGAGTGGTATAGGGTTCATCTCCTCTACAACACTAGAGTGGTATAGGGGTTCATCTCCTCTACAACACTAGAGTGGTATAGGGGTTCATCTCCTCTACAACACTAGAGTGGTATAGGGGTTCATCTCCTCTACAACACTAGAGTGGTATAGGGGTTCATCTCCTCTACAACACTAGAGTGGTATAGGGGTTCATCTCCTCTACAACACTAGAGTGGTATAGGGGTTCATCTCCTCTACAACACTAGAGTGGTATAGGGGTTATCTCCTCTACAACACTAGAGTGGTATAGGGGTTCATCTCCTCTACAACACTAGAGTGGTATAGGGGTTCATCTCCTCTACAACACTAGAGTGGTATAGGGGTTCATCTCCTCTACAACACCAGTAGTATAGGGGTTCATCTCCTCTACAACACTAGAGTGGTATAGGGGTTCATCTCCTCTACAACACTAGAGTGGTATAGGGGTTCATCTCCTCTACAACACCAGTGGTATAGGGGTTCATCTCCTCTACAACACTAGAGTGGTATAGGGGTTCATCTCCTCTACAACACTAGAGTGGTATAGGGGTTCATCTCCTCTACAACACTAGAGTATAGGGGTTCATCTCCTCTACAACACTAGAGGTATAGGGGTTCATCTCCTCTACAACACTAGAGTGGTATAGGGGTTCATCTCCTCTACAACACCAGTAGTATAGGGGTTCAGTGGTATAGGGGTTCATCTCCTCTACAACACTAGAGTGGTATAGGGGTTCATCTCCTCTACAAGGGTTCACTAGAGTGGTATAGGGGTTCATCTCCTCTACAACACTAGAGTGGTATAGGGGTTCATCTCCTCTACAACACCAGTAGTATAGGGGTTCATCTCCTCTACAACACCAGAGTGGTATAGGGGTTCATCTCCTCTACAACACCAGAGTGGTATAGGGGGTTCATCTCCTCTACAACACTAGAGTGGTATAGGGGTTCATCTCCTCTACAACACCAGTGGTATAGGGGTTCATCTCCTCTACAACACTAGAGTGGTATAGGGGTTCATCTCCTCTACAACACTAGAGTGGTATAGGGTTCATCTCCTCTACAACACTAGGTTCATCTCCTCTACAACACCAGTAGTATAGGGGTTCATCTCCTCTACAACACTAGAGTGGTTCATCTCCTCTACAACATAGGGTTCATCTCCTCTACAACACTAGAGTGGTATAGGGGTTCATCTCCTCTACAACACTAGAGTGGTATAGGGGTTCATCTCCTCTACAACACTAGAGTGGTATAGGGGTTCATCTCCTCTACAACACCAGTAGTATAGGGGTTCATCTCCTCTACAACACTAGAGTATAGGGGTTCATCTCCTCTACAACACTAGAGTGGTATAGGGGTTCATTCTCCTCTACAACACTAGAGTGGTATAGGGGTTCATCTCCTCTACAACACTAGAGTGGTATAGGGGTTCATCTCCTCTACAACACTAGAGTGGTATAGGGGTTCATCTCCTCTACAACACCAGTAGTATAGGGGTTCATCTCCTCTACAACACCAGTAGTATAGGGGTTCATCTCCTCTACAACACTAGAGTGGTATAGGGGTTCATCTCCTCTACAACACTAGAGTGGTATAGGGGTTCATCTCCTCTACAACACTAGAGTGGTATAGGGGTTCATCTCCTCTACAACACTAGAGTGGTATAGGGGTTCATCTCCTCTACAACACTAGAGTGGTATAGGGGTTCATCTCCTCTACAACACTAGAGTGGTATAGGGTTTCATCTCCTCTACAACACTAGAGTGGTATAGGGGTTCATCTCCTCTACAACACTAGAGTGGTATAGGGGTTCATCTCCTCTACAACACCAGTATAGGGGTATAGGGGTTCATCTCCTCTACAACACTAGAGTGGTATAGGGGTTCATCTCCTCTACAACACTAGAGTGGTATAGGGGTTCATCTCCTCTACAACACCAGTAGTATAGGGGTTCATCTCCTCTACAACACTAGAGTGGTATAGGGGTTCATCTCCTCTACAACACCAGAGTGGTATAGGGGTTCATCTCCTCTACAACACTAGAGTGGTATAGGGGTTCATCTCCTCTACAACACTAGAGTGGTATAGGGGTTCATCTCCTCTACAACACTAGAGTGGTATAGGGGTTCATCTCCTCTACAACACTAGAGTGGTATAGGGGTTCATCTCCTCTACAACACTAGAGTGGTATAGGGGTTCATCTCCTCTACAACACTAGAGTGGTATAGGGGTTCATCTCCTCTACAACACTAGAGTGGTATAGGGGTTCATCTCCTCTACAACACTAGAGTGGTATAGGGGTTCATCTCCTCTACAACACTAGAGTGGTATAGGGGTTCATCTCCTCTACAACACTAGAGTGGTATAGGGGTTCATCTCCTCTACAACACTAGAGTGGTATAGGGGTTCATCTCCTCTACAACACTAGAGTGGTATAGGGGTTCATTTCCTCTACAACACTAGAGTGGTATAGGGTTCATCTCCTCTACAACACTAGAGTGGTATAGGGGTTCATCTCCTCTACAACACTAGAGTGGTATAGGGGTTCATCTCCTCTACAACACCAGTAGTATAGGGGTTCATCTCCTCTACAACACTAGAGTGGTATAGGGGTTCATCTCCTCTACAACACCAGAGTGGTTCATAGGGGTTCATCTCCTCTACAACACCAGAGTGGTATAGGGGTTCATTTCCTCTACAACACTAGAGTGGTATAGGGGTTCATCTCCTCTACAACACTAGAGTGGTATAGGGGTTCATCTCCTCTACAACACTAGAGTGGTATAGGGGTTCATCTCCTCTACAACACTAGAGTGGTATAGGGGTTCATCTCCTCTACAACACTAGAGTGGTATAGGGGTTCATCTCCTCTACAACACTAGAGTGGTATAGGGGTTCATCTCCTCTACAACACTAGAGTGGTATAGGGGTTCATCTCCTCTACAACACCAGTAGTGGTATAGGGGTTCATCTCCTCTACAACACTAGAGTGGTATAGGGGTTCATCTCCTCTACAACACTAGAGTGGTATAGGGGTTCATCTCCTCTACAACACTAGAGTGGTATAGGGGTTCATCTCCTCTACAACACTAGAGTGGTATAGGGGTTCATCTCCTCTACAACACTAGAGTGGTATAGGGGTTCATCTCCTCTACAACACTAGAGTGGTATAGGGGTTCATCTCTCTACAACACTAGAGTGGTATAGGGGTTCATCTCCTCTACAACACTAGAGTGGTATAGGGGTTCATCTCCTCTACAACACTAGAGTGGTATAGGGGTTCATCTCCTCTACAACACTAGAGTGGTATAGGGGTTCATCTCCTCTACAACACTAGAGTGGTATAGGGGTTCATCTCCTCTACAACACTAGAGTGGTATAGGGGTTCATCTCCTCTACAACACTAGAGTGGTATAGGGGTTCATCTCCTCTACAACACTAGAGTGGTATAGGGGTTCATCTCCTCTACAACACTAGAGTGGTATAGGGGTTCATCTCCTCTACAACACTAGAGTGGTATAGGGGTTCATCTCCTCTACAACACCAGTAGTATAGGGGTTCATCTCCTCTACAACACTAGAGTGGTATAGGGGTTCATCTCCTCTACAACACTAGAGTGGTATAGGGGTTCATCTCCTCTACAACACTAGAGTGGTATAGGGGTTCATCTCCTCTACAACACTAGAGTGGTATAGGGGTTCATCTCCTCTACAACACTAGAGTGGTATAGGGGTTCATCTCCTCTACAACACTAGAGTGGTATAGGGGTTCATCTCCTCTACAACACTAGAGTGGTATAGGGGTTCATCTCCTCTACAACACTAGAGTGGTATAGGGGTTCATCTCCTCTACAACACTAGAGTGGTATAGGGGTTCATCTCCTCTACAACACTAGAGTGGTATAGGGGTTCATCTCCCTACAACACCTAGGGGTTCAACACCAGTGGTATAGGGGTTCATCTCCTCTACAACACTAGAGTGGTATAGGGGTTCATCTCCTCTACAACACCAGTGGTATAGGGGTTCATCTCCTCTACAACACTAGAGTGGTATAGGGGTTCATCTCCTCTACAACACTAGAGTGGTATAGGGGTTCATCTCCTCTACAACACTAGAGTGGTATAGGGGTTCATCTCCTCTACAACACTAGAGTGGTATAGGGGTTCATCTCCTCTACAACACCAGTAGTATAGGGGTTCATCTCCTCTACAACACTAGAGTGGTATAGGGGTTCATCTCCTCTACAACACTAGAGTGGTATAGGGGTTCATCTCCTCTACAACACTAGAGTGGTATAGGGGTTCATCTCCTCTACAACACTAGAGTGGTATAGGGGTTCATCTCCTCTACAACACTAGAGTGGTATAGGGGTTCATCTCCTCTACAACACTAGAGTGGTATAGGGGTTCATCTCCTCTACAACACTAGAGTGGTATAGGGGTTCATCTTCTCTACAACACTAGAGTGGTATAGGGGTTCATCTCCTCTACAACACTAGAGTGGTATAGGGGTTCATCTCCTCTACAACACCAGAGTGGTATAGGGGTTCATCTCCTCTACAACACTAGAGTGGTATAGGGGTTCATCTCCTCTACAACACCAGAGTGGTACAATAGAGTGGTTCATCTCCTCTACAACACTAGAGTGGTATAGGGGTTCATCTCCTCTACAACACTAGAGTGGTATAGGGGTTCATCTCCTCTACAACACTAGAGTGGTATAGGGGTTCATCTCCTCTACAACACTAGAGTGGTATAGGGGTTCATCTCCTCTACAACACTAGAGTGGTATAGGGGTTCATCTCCTCTACAACACTAGAGTGGTATAGGGGTTCATCTCCTCTACAACACTAGAGTGGTATAGGGGTTCATCTCCTCTACAACACTAGAGTGGTATAGGGGTTCATCTCCTCTACAACACTAGAGTGGTATAGGGGTTCATCTCCTCTACAACACTAGAGTGGTATAGGGGTTCATCTCCTCTACAACACCAGTGGTATAGGGGTTCATCTCCTCTACAACACTAGAGTGGTATAGGGGTTCATCTCCTCTACAACACTAGAGTATAGGGGTGGTATAGGGGTTCATCTCCTCTACAACACCAGAGTGGTATAGGGGTTCATCTCCTCTACAACACTAGAGTGGTATAGGGGTTCATCTCCTCTACAACACTAGAGTGGTATAGGGGTTCATCTCCTCTACAACACAGTGGTATAGGGTTAGAGTGGTATAGGGGTTCATCTCCTCTACAACACTAGAGTGGTATAGGGGTTCATCTCCTCTACAACACTAGAGTGGTATAGGGGTTCATCTCCTCTACAACACTAGAGTGGGGTAGGGGTTCATCTCCTCTACAACACTAGAGTGGTATAGGGGTTCATCTCCTCTACAACACTAGAGTGGTATAGGGGTTCATCTCCTCTACAACACTAGAGTGGTATAGGGGTTCATCTCCTCTACAACACCAGTGGTATAGGGGTTCATCTCCTCTACAACACTAGAGTGGTATAGGGGTTCATCTCCTCTACAACACTAGAGTGGTATAGGGGTTCATCTCCTCTACAACACTAGAGTGGTATAGGGGTTCATCTCCTCTACAACACTAGAGTGGTATAGGGGTTCATCTCCTCTACAACACTAGAGTGGTATAGGGGTTCATCTCCTCTACAACACTAGAGTGGTATAGGGGTTCATCTCCTCTACAACACTAGAGTGGTATAGGGGTTCATCTCCTCTACAACACTAGAGTGGTATAGGGGTTCATCTCCTCTACAACACTAGAGTGGTATAGGGGTCCATCTCCTCTACAACACCAGTAGTATAGGGGTTCATCTCCTCTACAACACTAGAGTGGTATAGGGGTTCATCTCCTCTACAACACTAGAGTGGTATAGGGGTTATGGGCCTACTATGGTAGGGAGTAGGCACGTCATATTACCCAATAATAACAACATGGATGTGACCTAACATCGTGGCTTGGGTCTGACTTGGAAAGACTGCCCCTATTGACTACAACCACAAGGTGTGATCACCACAATCAATGAAGACAACACTGACCAAGAGGCAACCCAGAAACAGTTCGGAAAAATTAACCATCAATAATTAACTCTGTCAAGTGGGTATTACAGTTTTCATGAAGACAGAAGCCGAGTGCATTAGTTTCTCCATGTTTGCCACGCGACTGTTCAGTGCTGTCAGTTTTATATTTAAGTGGCATGGGTCGGTTTGTCCCACTAGACCTGTTCCAAAACATCTACGCAGAATTTCCAGGCTGAGTTAAGTGTCATTAGAGAGCAGGATCTGAATGCAGAGCACTCCTAGTGGGACATCAGACAGAAACACATTTCACAGAAACTCTCATCTGTTCCAAGAACTACAAAACATTTTCAGAAAGCCAGTCAACTCATCTATAGAGTATGATGAGGAGTTTTCAATACAGCTGTGAACTTCTCACATAACTCAGGGTTGAAAGATTCTTCTCAAATACAGCCCTGATTTACTACGTTTCATTTAAACTTAATCCCATAACAAGTTCAGAGGTTCTCAAATCAGTTTTCGAGGCTGCTGTGGAGTTTGCGGTTTCTCCATCTACTGATACACTACCACAACCCATGTGAGAGGGTCTGCATTAGCCAACTCATTTCTGCTAAGGGAGCAGAAACAGGCTGGTCATCCAGGACAACACTAGACATTTCAGTGCAGATTTGGAACACTAACCAGGACCACGATGTCCTTCATGTGGTCAAACTCCTCTGGGTGGAGGAAGGAGGTGAACTCTTCTCTATCAGCTGCCAGATCTCCATCCAGATCAGCTGTTTGAAATCTCCTCTCGTCCCTGGGCAGCATCTTCTTGAAGCTGAACTGGTCTGTGGCCTCTTCAAACTCCTCTGGGTTAGCTTGGAGGAAAGACAAACAAGTGGTTGGTGTTCAAACAACTGAAGTAGAGATGCTGTCTTAAATAACTAGGTAGGTCATGATTTTGAATGGAAGGTGTGATATTGTTAGCTGTCAGACAACCAGAGAGGCGAGAGGGGCCATGGGTCTGACAACCAGAGAGGCGAGAGGGGCCATGGGTCTGACAACCAGAGAGGCGAGAGGGGCCATGGGTCTGACAACCAGAGAGGCGAGAGGGGCCATGGGTCTGACAACCAGAGAGGCGAGAGGGGCCATGGGTCTGACAACCAGAGAGGCGAGAGGGGCCATGGGTCTGACAACCAGAGAGGCGAGAGGGGCCATGGGTCTGACAACCAGAGAGGCGAGAGGGGCCATGGGTCTGACAACCAGAGAGGCGAGAGGGGCCATGGGTCTGACAACCAGAGAGGAGAGAGGGGCCATGGGTCTGACAACCAGAGGAGAGAGGGGCCATGGGTCAGACAACCAGAGAAGAGAGGGGCCATGGGTCGGACAACCAGAGAGGGGCCATGGATCAGACAACCAGAGAGGAGAGAGGGGCCATGGGTCGGACAACCAGAGAAGAGAGGGGCCATGGGTCGGACAACCAGAGAGGGGCCATGGGTCAGACAACCAGAGAGGAGAGAGGGGCCATGGGTCGGACAACCAGAGAAGAGAGGGGCCATGGGTCGGACAACCAGAGAGGGGCCATGGGTCAGACAACCAGAGAGGGGCCATGGGTCAGACAACCAGAGAGGAGAGAGGGGCCATGGGTCAGACAACCAGAGAGGAGAGAGGGGCCATGGGTCTGACAACCAGAGAGGAGAGAGGGGCCATGGGTCAGACAACCAGAGAGGAGAGAGGGGCCATGGGTCAGACAACCAGAGAGGAGAGAGGGGCCATGGGTCAGACAACCAGAGAGGAGAGAGGGGCCATGGGTCAGACAACCAGAGAGGAGAGAGGGGCCATGGGTCTGACAACCAGAGAGGCGAGAGGGGCCATGGGTCTGACAACCAGAGAGGAGAGAGGGGCCATGGGTCTGACAACCAGAGAGGAGAGAGGGGCCATGGGTCTGACAACCAGAGAGGAGAGAGGGGCCATGGGTCTGACAACCAGAGAGGAGAGAGGGGCCATGGGTCTGACAACCAGAGAGGAGAGAGGGGCCATGGGTCTGACAACCAGAGAGGAGAGAGGGGCCATGGGTCTGACAACCAGAGAGGCGAGAGGGGCCATGGGTCTGACAACCAGAGAGGAGAGAGGGGCCATGGGTCTGACAACCAGAGAGGCGAGAGGGGCCATGGGTCTGACAACCAGAGAGGCGAGAGGGGCCATGGGTCTGACAACCAGAGAGGCGAGAGGGGCCATGGGTCTGACAACCAGAGAGGAGAGAGGGGCCATGGGTCAGACAACCCAGAGGGGCCATGGGTCAGACAACCAGAGAGGCGAGAGGGGCCATGGGTCTGACAACCAGAGAGGAGAGGGGCCATGGGTCTGACAACCAGAGAGGAGAGAGGGGCCATGGGTCAGATCTGACCAGAACAGGAGAGAGGGGCCATGGGTCTGACAGAACAGATGTCATAAGCAGGTCATATCTGACAGAACATGTCATAAGCAGGCCATCATATCTGACAGAACATGAGAGCAGAGAGAGGGGCCATGGGTCATAAGAGGTCATATCTGACAGAACATGTCATAAGCAGGTCATATCTGACAGAACATGTCATAAGCAGGTCATATCTGACACAGAACATGTCATAAGCAGGTCATATCTGACAGAACATGTCACCAGAGAGGTCAGGGGTCATGGGTCTGACAGAACATGTCATAAGCAGGTCATATCATATCTGACAGAACATGTCATAAGCCATGGGTCATGACAACCAGAACATGTCATAAGCAGGTCTGATATCATATCTGACAGAACATGTCATGACAGGTCCTGAGGCAGAGGGGCCATGGGTCATACAACCAGAGACAGAACAGGGGCAGCATGGGTCATATCATACCAGAGACAGAACATGTCATAAGCAGGGGTCATGGGTCAGACTGACAGAACATGTCATAAGCAGGTCATATCTGACAGACCATGTCAGAGAACAGGTCATGACATAACCAGGTCATATCTGACAGAACATGCCATAAGCAGGTCTGATCAACCTGACAGAACATGTCATAAGCAGGTCATGGGTCATATCTGACAGAACATGTCATAAGCAGGCCATATCTGACAGAACATGTCATAAGCAGGTCATATCTGACAGAAGGGGTCATATCATATCTGACAGAACATGTCATAAGCAGGTCATAAGGGGCCATCTGACAGAACATGTCATAAGCAGGCTGACAGAAGGGGTCATGGGTCTATCAACCAGAACATGTCATAAGCAGGTCATATCATATCTGACAACATATCTGACAGAACATGTCATAAGCAGGTCATACATATCTGACAGAACATGTCATAAGCAGGTCATATCATACTGACAGAACATGTCATAAGCAGGTCATATCATATCTGACAGAACATGTCATAAGAGGTCATATCATGGGGTCATAATCTGAGGGGCCATGCAGGTCTGACAACCAGAACATGTCATAAGGGGCCATATCTGACAGAACCAGAGAGGTCATATCAGAAGGGGTCATAAGGGTCATACTGACAGAACATGTCATAAGCAGGTCATATCTGACAGAACATGTCATAAGCAGGTCATATCTGACAGAACATGGCCATGGGTCTGACATACCAGAACATGTCATAAGCAGGTCATATCATATCTGACAGAACATGTCATAAGCAGGTCATATCATATCTGACAGAACATGTCATAAGCAGGTCATATCATATCTGACAGAACCAGAGCAGGTCAGAGGGGCCATCATATCTTACCAGAACATGTCATAAGCAGGTCATATCTGACAGAACATGTCATAAGCAGGTCATATCTGACAGAACCAGAGAGGCGAGAGGGGTCATATCATATCTGACAGAACATGTCAGAGAGGTCATATCAGAAGGGGCCATGGGTCTGACAGAACATGTCATAAGCAGGTCATATCATAGGGGCCATGTCATAAGGGTCTGACAGAACATGTCATAAGCAGGGGCCATGGGTCTGACAGAACATGTCATAAGGGGCCATATCTGACAGACCAGTCAGAGGCGAGAGGGGCCATGGGTCTGACAGAGACATGTCATAAGGGGTCATATCTGACAGAACATGTCATAAGCAGGTCCATGGGTCTGACAGAACATGAGAGGTCATATCATATCTGACAGAACAGGGTCATATCATATCTGACAGAACATGTCAGCAGGTCAGAGACAGAACATGTCACAACCAGTCATATCTGACAGAACATGCCATGGGTCTGACAACCAGAACATGGCATAAGGGGTCATGGGTCTGACAGAACATGAGAAGCAGAGGGGTCATATCTGACAGAACATGTCATAAGCAGGTCATATCATATCTTACAGAACATGTCATAAGCAGGTCATATCATATCTGACAGAACATGTCATAAGCAGGTCATATCATATCTGACAGAACATGTCATAAGCAGGTCATATCTGACAGAACATGTCATAAGCAGGTCATATCTGACAGAACATGTCATAAGCAGGTCATATCTGACAGAACATGTCATAAGCAGGTCATATCATATCTGACAGAACATGTCATAAGCAGGTCATATCTGACAGAACATGTCATAAGCAGGTCATATCTGACAGAACATGTCATAAGCAGGTCATATCATATCTTACACAGGTAGTAGCCATAGGTAGCCTGCTTGTACTCATCCCACGAGATCTTGTTGTCTTTGTTGAGGTCGTAATCTGTCCACACCTTGGCCACGTTCTCGTAGACATAACGCTTCTGCACCCGCTTGATCCAGGCCTTCAGTTCAGTGATGGTGACATAGCCATCTCCATCACCGTCGATCCGGTCCACTATCTTACTGTGGGATACAGAGCGCACACAAACACTACTATAGTATATCGTTCATTTCCTTTCATTATAATGCACTGCCATACATAGATGCAGTTAAATATAATGGACCACATGTTTCCTTTAGAAAAGGTAACCGAGACATGAGTTGATGTCTTCAGGGGCATAAGTAAGCAGTCATTCTAGCAAAACAACACTATCAGTTTATAAATACTGTCAGCCAGCGATGAGAGAATAAAAAACTATTGAGTTACATGTTTGCTTTGGGAGGAACTTGTGCCTAAATAATATTGAGTGTGTTATATTTAGGAAGTTAGTTTTCCACCAACGAGGGTAAACTTATTTATATCTATCTTGGTTGCCACGTTGTGATGTTAAGAGGGTCCTCCCACTCAATGCGATTCAGGAAAGGGAATTCTCAGGGAGAAATGCCAACACAACTTATGCCCATTTCAGCCAACGTGTGTAACATAGAGCCAACATGTCATTTTACCAGTGGCAGAGATGAAACAGAACTACAGGAAGCTAGACAGGTCTCTTTATGAAATAACACACCGCCGTTGACACGTTCCATGGGTTCCAACACACATTTAAAACCCCCGAACAAGATTCTGCTCGTGGTTCTCAACTTTTATCCAACTCTCTCAACACCACAAAACCCCCTCTTGCTTCTTTAATGCATTATCCATAATTAAGAACTACACTCTGCAATTATAATATGACCGGGGAATGTGTGCGAGCGAATAGCACTCGCTCTACATTTAAAAGCGTAATAATGTACCGTTATATCATGCGGGTCTGCTGGCATGCAAACGTCTCAGGCACCACTTGGGCGAGTTGTGAATTTTTAATAACCCAAAGCCAAGATACCACGAAATACATTAACAGGAATATGCGACTATTGTGACCCACTAAGGCGGCCTATAACTGTGGAGACATGCGACAATAGCCCACATTACGCACCAGAGGCGGGTTGCGTCACCACCGCTTGCTGTCCAGATAGAGACCCTCGCGACGCAAAGACACCAACGTGAAGAGTTATCAGAGAATAATGGAACTGAGGAGAACCGAATAAACTGTCGTCTTTCAACTAGTTTTGCACTTTAGTGACCCTGCATTGTATCACATGTATCTCTAGTGTTTGCAGGGGAACCTTACCCAAGCCTGTCTTTGCTCTCCTCCGGGGTAAGCTGGTCGAAAGTAGTAGCGTCCTCCTTTCCCAGAAAGGCCTCATGATCGAATTGGAAGCTCTGGTTGTCTTCGTTGGCTTGTTTAATTAGTTCTAACGGGTCGTGGTGGACGCGTTCTTTTCTTAGCGTTGGTTTACCGAGCACGACACAAGAGCAGAGGAGCAGAACGCACACGTAGCCGTACGCGTCCATCAGTAGGATGTTTGAGGTCAGATCAGCTGTTGCGGAGTGAAGCTTCGTGAGCTAAGTAGCAAGCCGTATTTAGCCCGCTGCTACAAATGTAGCCAGTTTGTTACAAATCTACTGAGGCGAAATAAAACAACAGCGCAAGCTGGCTACTTTCTTACTTTGAGGAGCGTAACAATGTTGCCGAAACGTGGCATCCAAGCATCAAGTCTTGCAGTAGAGTATAGGTGCATTTAAAAACATTACACAGGTCACTTCAGACAAGTACAGCCCGCCCCAGGTCGTATTTTCGTTTCAAACATGCCCGGCTGGTTACCACGGGACACCACAGAGCTCAACCGAGCAATGTTGCTTCCTACTTCACGTACAACCATTCACATATTCGGCTTCAGCGCTGGTTCAACCTCACTCATTGTTAGTGTCCCTGCCATTGGTCCACGGGCTGTCTGTAACACGAGATGACTATGGGCGCCACGTTGCAAAATGACACGTAAACACTGCCGTAGAACTCTCACGCATTTTTTGAGGGGCTGCCAAAAATAGTTGTGCCCCTCCTTAATCACCGTGTTGACTCCCTGTTTTATTGATATGGGTATGTTTATGTGTTCTCTCCCCTCTCTCAATTTTCAATTCAATTCTCTCTCTCTCTCTCTCTCTCTCTCTCTCTCTCTCTCTCTCTCTCTCTCTCTCTCTCTCTCTCTCTCTCTGTGTGTGTGTGTGTGTTTTCTTCAGAATATACCAGACTATTGGTTTAACATAAGAAATGCACAAATCAGAATACCACACCCATCATATTTCACACTTGTCGGGTCCCAGGTCTTTAGCTGAAGACATCAGTAAAACAACTCATGGTTATTATCATGACAGGCAATGAGACACAGGACAAATAGCATCATATTATTATTATTTCACATTTACACTTCAGTCATTTAGCAGACACTCTTCTCCAGAGTGACTTACAGTAGTGAGACAATACATTCTTTTTCACACTTTTCCTATTTCAATATGTTCTGACATGCAATAGGAGAGTCTGTGTACCCTGGAAACAACTGGCTGACAGCATCCTCCCTCATCTCCATTTGGAGGCAGGAGAACATGTATTTTGTCATTCAGCATTAGCATAATAAGCCCAACACATGGAACTTAGATTT
>NW_026290979.1:517500-525000 GCF_023373465.1 Oncorhynchus keta
TGGAGGAAGGGATGGGGAGGGAGGGATGTAGGAAGGGATGGGGAGGGAGGGATTTAGGAAGGGATGGGGAGGGAGGGATGTAGGAAGGGAAGGGGAGGGAGGGATTTAGGAAGGGATGGGGAGGGAGGGATGGAGGAAGGGATGGGGAGGGAGGGAGGGATGTAGGAAGGGATGGGGAGGAAGGGATGGGGAGGGAGGGAGGGATGGAGGAAGGGATGGGGAGGGAGGGAGGGATGTAGGAAGGGATGGGGAGGAAGGGATGGGGAGGGAGGGATGGAGGAAGGGATGGGGAGGAAGGGATGGGGAGGGAGGGATGGAGGAAGGGATAGGGAGGGAGGAAGAGAGGCAGGGATGGGGAAGGAGGGATGGAGGAAGGGATGGAGGAAGGGATGGGGAGGGAGGGATGGAGTAAGGGATGGGGAGGGAGGGATGGAGGAAGGGATGGGGATGGGGAGGGATGGGGAGGGAGGGATGGAGTAAGGGATGGGGAGGGAGGGATGGAGGAAGGGATGGGGAGGGAGGGATGGAGGAAGGGATGGGGATGGAGGAAGGGATGGAGGAAGGGATGGGGAGGGAGGGAGGGATGGGGAGGGAGGGATGGAGGAAGGGATGGGGAGGGAGGGATGGAGGAAGGGATGGGGAGGGAGGGATGGAGGAAGGGATGGGGAGGGAGGGATGGAGGAAGGGATGGGGAGGGAGGGATGGAGGAAGGGATGGAGGAAGGGATGGGGAGGGGAGGGATGGAGGAAGGGATGGGGAGGGAGGGATGGAGGAAGGGATGGGGAGGGAGGGATGGAGGAAGGGATGGGGAGGGAGGGATGGAGGAAGGGATGGGGAGGGAGGGATGGAGGAAGGGATGGGGAGGGAGGGATGGAGGAAGGGAAGGGGAGGGAGGGATGGAGGAAGGGATGGGGAGGGAGGGATGGAGGAAGGGATGGGGAAGGGATGGAGGGGGAGGGATGGGGAGGGAGGGATGGAGGAAGGGATGGGGAGGGAGGGATGGAGGAAGGGATGGGGAGGGAGGGATGGAGGAAGGGATGGGGAGGGAGGGATGGGGAGGGAGGGATGGAGGAAGGGATGGGGAGGGAGGGATGGAGGAAGGGAGGGGGATGGGGAGGGATGGGGAGGGAGGGATGGAGGAAGGCATGGAGGAAGGGATGGGGAGGGAGGGATGGAGGAAGGGATGGGGAGGGAGGGATGGAGGGATGGAGGAAGGGATGGGGAGGGAGGGATGGAGGAAGGGATGGGGAGGGATGGGGAGGGAGGGATGGGGAGGGAGGGATGGGGAGGAAGGGATGGGGAGGAAGGGATGGGGAGGGAGGGATGGGGAGGGAGGGATGGGGAGGGATGGGTGGCTTTCAACATTAATATTTCACATTTGGAGGAGGAGTGGGTGTTCAGCACACACACACACACACACACACACACACACACACACACACACACACACACACACACACACACACACACACACACACACACAGCAGAAGGCCTTTGGTTAATATGATTAACAAACGCTATGCTGTGAGACACAGGACATTAGTGTCCAGCAGTAACCCAGTTTTGCGGTTCTCTATCCATCGCACTGTGACCATCCCCACTCTCTCACCGTGACCATCCCCACTCTCTCACTGTGACCATCCCCACTCTCTCACTGTGACCATCCCCACTCTCTCACTGTGACCATCCCCACTCTCTCACAGTGACCATCCCCACTCTCTCACTGTGACCATCCCCACTCTCTCACTGTGACCATCCCCACTCTCTCACTGTGACCATCCCCACTCTCTCACTGTGACCATCCCCACTCTCTCACTATGACCATCCCCACTCTCTCACTGTGACCATCCCCACTCTCTCACTGTGACCATCCCCACTCTCTCACTGTGACCACACTCTCTCACTGTGACCATCCCCACTCTCTCACTGTGACCATCCCCACTCTCTCACTGTGACCATCCCCACTGTCTCACTGTGACCATCCCCACTCTCTCACTATGAGTCCCCCCCTACATTTCCCTCCCTCTCTCTCCTGAGCTTTCCTATAGTATATTCCTAATAACTCACTGCCCCAACCATTCCAGATCGATTAATAAACTTCTCAAGACTGCCGCAGGAGAGAAAATAAACCTTTGCTCTCCTTTAATGACGACTGTAAAGCGGAGGCAATCATGGTATCCCTCCCGTGACATTTCCACGTTCCTGTCTGCTCCACTTACCAGAGACAAACGACCGGGAAACGGGCCGCTATAGAGATGAAGCACCCCCCCACCCCATCCCCCTCCACCCCAGTCATTACGGCTGTCACCAGGGCCATTTCCATAGTGAAGAATCTGAAACAATAAACGACACCGGGCCCTTTAATAACTGTTAAGGAATCGCATTTGGAAAATTGCATCGAAGCAATAACCTTTTTCTCCCTGTAATTAGATGACAGAGAGGGTCCCGCTTTTAATTAAGCCAGGAATTTATAGTGGAGCAGCCACACGTCAAAGTGCAGATTAGCGCTGCATAGTTCATGGAGCAACCGAAGTGAAATTTGAACAGAGTTGGTCTGGCAGTCGGACCTTCGACTCGCTTCTGCGCTCCGTGATGAATAGATGGTGTTAATCAATGTTACAGCACCTGGACAGTTAGCATCTATTAGATAGGTTCTGAATGGGGGTCAACAACACGGAAATCATGTCTGGGGAAGCATGTTGACGGGGTGTGTGTGTGTGTGTGTGTGTGTGTGTGTGTGTGTGTGTGTGTGTGTGTGTGTGTGTGTGTGTGTGTGTGTGTGTGTGTGTGTGTGTGTGTGTCTGTGTGTCTGTGTGTCTGTGTGTGTGTGTGTGTGTGTGTGTGTGTGTGTGTGTGTGTGTGTGTGTGTGTGTGTGTGTGTGTGTGTGTGTGTGTGTGTGTGTGTGTCTGTGTGTCTGTGTGTCTGTGTGTGTGTGTGTGTGTGTGTGTGTGTGTGTGTGTGTGTCTGTGTGTGTGTGTGTGTGTGTGTGTGTGTGTGTGTGTGTGTGTGTGTGTGTGTGTGTGTGTGTGTGTGTGTGTGTGTGTGTGTGTGTGTGTGTGTGTGTGTGTGTGTGTGTGTGTCTGTGTGTCTGTGTGTCTGTGTGTGTGTGTGTGTGTGTGTGTGTGTGTGTGTGTGTGTGTGTGTGTGTGTGTGTGTGTGTGTGTGTGTGTGTGTGTGTGTCTGTGTGTCTGTGTGTGTGTGTGTGTGTGTGTGTGTGTGTGTGTGTGTGTGTGTGTGTGTGTCTGTGTGTCTGTGTGTCTGTGTGTGTGTGTGTGTGTGTGTGTGTGTGTGTGTGTGTGTGTGTGTGTGTGTGTGTGTGTGTGTGTGTGTGTGTGTGTGTGTGTGTGTGTGTGTGTGTGTGTGTGTGTGTGTGTGTGTGTGTGTGTGTGTGTGTGTCTGTGTGTGTGTGTGTGTGTGTGTGTGTGTCTGTGTGTGTGTGTGTGTGTGTGTGTGTGTGTGTGTGTGTGTGTGTGTGTGTGTGTGTGTGTGTGTGTGCGTGAGCGCGCATCCCTTCAAGCAAGAGATTGACGAGTGGGCAAAACCGTAGGACCATGTTTTAGTGCAGTTTCAATAAATGTGGCAATTTATCTGCAGTTTTATAATGGGTCATTATGAAGACCATGAAAAGAAGAGTAACTGTTGTTATACACAGTGGAGACCAACCATTCATTTCACTGTCATCTGTCTAGTAACACTCATTAGGAGACAAGCAAGGATGGACATTATCCAAACATTAAACATAGAATAGAATGGAGTGGAGTTGAATAGGATCTTCTAGACTTTCTTCAGCCATTATACAGATTGCCATTCATTGTCTAGTTTTAGGAAGAAGTGATCATTCTCTTCTTTGCAGCCTTCGGGCAATTCATTAAAGAGATTCTACAGTACTTTTGTATACTTTTAACCAGTAGTTCTGAAAGTAGGGCTCATGAGGCAAGAGTGGTCCCTGGAAGTTGCGTACTAAGTCACATACGTGCAGATATGTTCACCGTCTCATTGCTCTCTCGCTCCCTCTGCTATGTGTGCATCTTGCTAGCTGTCACTCAAATGGCTGAAGCTCATTGGCTAGAAATCGAATTGCTAGGGGGCTGGCCCACGTGGTGGAAAATGTATGGAAAATGGCGCAGCACAGGTTCCTGAAAACAAGTTGCCTTCAAACTAGGTACTTCGTGGCTAATTGAGGTGAGGCAGTAATTCTGCTCATAGATTGTGTATGTATGAACTACACATTGACACATCCAGTCCAAAGGGGAGGGTTAAAAAATACTTAGCAGTTGCAGAAGTTTCGGAGCATGTCGGAGCATGTCTTTAATTTAACAAATATGTCCACTGTGAATCTAAATAATGGTGCCCCACCAACATGCTCTGAGCCAATGGGTATGAAGAGAAAACACCCAACCCACCACACTACACAGCCCCCCAACAACATGCTCTGAGCCAATGGGTATGAAGAGAAAACACCCAACCCACCACACTACACAGCCCCGACCAACATGTGTCACTCTGCTCTGAGCCAATGGGCATGAAGAGAATGCACCCGACCCACCACACTACACAGCCCCCACCAAAATGTGTCCCTCTGCTCTGAGCCAATGGGCATGAAGAGAATACACCCAACCCACCATACTACACAGCCCCCACCAACATGCTCTGAACCAATAGGCATGAAGAGAATACACCCGACCCACCACACTACACAGCCCCCCACCAACATGTTCTGAGCCAATGGGCATGAAGAGAATGCACCCAACCCACCACACTACACAGCCCCCCACTAACATGCTCTGAGCCAATGGGCATGAAGAGAATGCACCCAACCCACCACACTACACAGCCCCCCACCAACATGCTCTGAGCCAATGGGCATGAAGAGAATGCACCCAACCCACCACACTACACAGCCCCCAATAACATGCTCTGAGCCAATGGGCATGAAGAGCTGCTGATTTCCTGGCCTGTGTTTACCTGCCATACCAACAACCACATCTGCTGCAGCCAATGGGCATGAAGAGCTGTGATTTCCTGCCTGTGTTTACCTGCCATGTGTGCAGCCAGGAAGGTGTGTGTGTGTGTGTGTGTGTGTGTGTGTGTGTGTGTGTGTGTGTGTGTGTGTGTGTGTGTGTGTGTGTGTGTGTGTGTGTGTGTGTGTGTGTGTGTGTGTGTGTGTGTGTGTGTGTGTGTGTGTGTGTGTGTAAGGGGGGATGGGACACAGATTCAAAAGGGTATGTTTTTATGTCAACGACTGCATGTCCATATGTGTTTTGAATATCCTGCATGGTCTGTCGAACAGCAAACCTCAATTTGTGCAGAGTGGAAAACACTCACAGTCACAATGTGCAGCACAGTATCAACTGATAAGTGTCCGTCTGTGACACTTTTGCAAAAAGAAGACTTACTATACATGACTGATAAATCATTGCAGCAGCAACAACAAGGTGAGACAACGGAGTGGGAAAAGACACACCAAAAAGAACATAATATACTAGCAGGCCCTGAATGGAGGAGGGCAGCATCTCTCCCACCCAAACCCCTTCTGATACCCTCTGAAAACATCCTGTTAGGGGATGCTGATGTCATCCACCCCTAAACCCCTTGTCCATCCTCCACCCTCCAGGACTCATCTCAATCTCAGACCACAATCCCAGAGGGCTAATGGCAGATTAGGGCTACTGAGTCTTGGAGGAGTTATTATCTCAGATTAGAAGAGGGTCTGTGACTGCAGCCCTATGGCACCTCCCTCAGCAAAGGTCACACTTCACAACGAGGGAAGAGATGATGTGTAACCCCTTATGTGTGTGTGTGTGTGTGTGTGTGTGTGTGTGTGTGTGTGTGTGTGTGTGTGTGTGTGTGTGTGTGTGTGTGTGTGTGTGTGTGTGTGTGTGTGCGTGCGTGCGTGCGTGCGTGCGTGCGTGCGTGCGTGTGTGCGTAAAGTGTATGTTAGTGCATGCCTGATTGTGTGCAGCGTGTGTAACACTGTAGGCTCAGACTTTAATTTGTCTATCCCTCCCTTCCATCACCTCCTCTATCTCTCCATCCCCTCCTCTATCTCTCCATCCGCTCCTCTATCTCTCCATCCCCTCCTCTATCTCTCCATCCCCTCCTCTATCTCTCCATCCCCTCCTCTATTTCTCCATCTCCCCTTCTATCCCTCCATCCCCTCCTCTATCTCTCCATCCCCTCCTCTATCTCTCCATCCCCTCCTCTACCTCTCCATCCCCTCCTCTATTTCTCCATCTCCCCCTCTATCTCTCCATCCCCTCCTCTATCTCTCCATCCCCTCCTCTATCCCTCCACCATCTCTCCATCCCCCTCTATCTCTCCATCCCCTCCTCTATCCCTCCACCATCTCTCCATCCACCCTCTATCTCTCCATCCCCTCCTCTATCCCTCTCCATCCCCTCCTCTATCCCTCCACCATCTCTCCATCCACCCTCTATCTCGCCATCCCCTCCTATATCTCTCCATCCCCTCCTCTATCTCTCCATCCCCTCCTCTATCCCTCCATCCCCTCCTCTATCTCTCCATCCACCCTCTATCTCTCCATCCCCCCCTCTATCTCTCCATCCCCTCCTCTATCCCTCCACCATCTCTCCATCCACCCTCTATCTCTCCATCCCCCCTCTATCTCTCCATCCCCTCCTCTATCCCTCCACCATCTCTCCATCCACCCTCTATCTCTCCATCCCCCCCTATATCCCTCCATCCCCTCCTCTATCTCTCCATTCACCCTCTATCTCTCCATCCCCCCCTCTATCTCTCATCCACACTCTATCTCTCCATCCCCCCTCTATCTCTCCATCCCCTCCTCTATCCCTCCACCATCTCTCCATCCACCCTCTATCTCTCCATCCCCCTCTATCTCTCCATCCCCTCCTCTATCCCTCCATCTCCCCTTCTATCCCTCCATCCCCTCCTCTATCTCTCCATCCCCTCCTCTATCCCTCCACCATCTCTCCATCCACCCTCTATCTCGCCATCCCCTCTTCTAAACAGTCAATCATAAATCAGCCCAGCTATGGCCCAAGAACAAACCCTTAAGTATGCATATAATTGCTAGTATTAAATGTCCTCTCCATGCTCTGAATCATCCATGGATCGGACCTAAAATAATGAAATGACCGCAAAGGAAAAGTTGCCTGGTGCTAAATGCTAACCAGGGGCTAGTATGCTAGATGCTAAATGCTATCTCAGGGGCCCTGGCTGTGGCTGTGCAGTTGTGTCCCTCGTGGCTGCACTGATTTGTGGGTCATGGTGTGGGTGACATTATCCTCTGGTCCGTTGTTCCAGTCACTCGGCATTACTAGACGTCCCTCACACCTCTGCCATTTTCTGGGGTCTGTGTCCTGAGCCCACACACGCAAGCACCGCCACCACACACACACACACACACACACACACACACACACACACACACACACACACACACACACACACACACACACACACACACACACACACACACACACACACACACACAGAGACAAAAACAAAGACAAAGA
>NW_026290979.1:532500-638682 GCF_023373465.1 Oncorhynchus keta
AGCTGCACTGGTGGGATGGCAAGATGTGGTTTAACTGTGCAGTTTACTCAACAGTAGTGAGAGTAGATACACATACAACTATGTATCTTCCAACAGTGTTGACTGCAGAACACATTGGTAAACTAGTATATTTGAGCTGCATTAAGGAATCACAAGTGGTGGCAATTGTCTGTTTAAGATTTACTAGCTCTGCACCTTTTCTTCAGCCATTTTTATTTGTCTCTTTTACATATGTATAGAGGGAGGGAAAGGTCTCCTGGGGGAGGAGGACATGGAACTCTCAGCAGGAACAAACTAGGCCAAAAGTTAGTCTGAGGCCGGGGGGACTCATATCATTGTTGTTGGGTCACTGTGTGTGTGTGTGTGTGTGTGTGTGTGTGTGTGTGTGTGTGTGTGTGTGTGTGTGTGTGTGTGTGTGTGTGTGTGTGTGTGTGTGTGTGTGTGTGTGTGTGTGTGTGTGTGTCCAACTTCTATGGCTTTTGGGAAGCGCACTGCAACATCTCCAGCGTGGCGTGACTCTCCATAGTCTGCAGCCGAGTAACAAATTACAGCCGCGGATTCCATGGAGCCCCGGCCTCGCCCCCGGAGTGGTGGTCTCAGTGGATGCCCCGGAGCAGCCGTCAAGGGGTGGGGAAAGGCGAGGGATAGCCTGCGTGTAAATCACCGCCTCAAAGCCCGGAATGGACTTTTCCCTGCCAAGGGAGGAGATCTCCCATTTTGTAAATCTTGATTCATTGTGAAGGGGAAGAGTGAGGAGGTGATTTGTTAAAAACCCAACAACGGGGCGTCGGGGTTGGATAAGCTGAAATGCCACTGAAAGCAGTACTTTACTAGGAGTCGGAGTGGGCAGACAGGAGGACAATGTGCGGGGGATTGGTCCATCTGTTCCTCTGACCAGAACAATCTGAGATGGGGCCAGCCTACGATGTAAACATTTTATACACCATTCTCCGGTATTATTATGGGGATTGGTAAATCCCCAGCCCAAACAAAATCCCATGTGATTCGTATAAATTAAATGTGTATGATGTTGATAATGGTGCTGATGAAGATGGTGAGGATGTTGATAATGGTGATGATGAACACGGTGATAATGGTGATAATGGTGAGGATGATGATAATGGTGATGATGGTGAGGATGATGATAATGGTGATGATGAAAATGTTGATAATGGTGATGATGAAGATGGTGATGAAGATGATGATGAAGATGGTGATGATGATAATGGTGATGATGAAGACGGTGATGATGATGGTGATGATGATGAACGGTGATGAAGATGGTGATGAAGATGATGATGATGAAGATGATGATGATGATGATGATGATGATGATGATGATGATGATGATGATGATGATGATGATGATGATGATGATGATGATGATGATGATGAATAAGACTGTTGGTCATCATCAGCAGCACTGTGCTATATAGTTGTAACCTGGTGAAGTAGACCTGGTTCAGAAATATTTCGTTTTTGTTGAAATGAAAATGCAGGTTTTTAGTCATCACCGTTGGAGCAGAAACGAGACCCTTAATCAACCCAATTCCTTCTTTAATTTAAATGATTTGGATATATTTGTTTCCCTCCACGATACTAAACTGATGCCAAGGCTGAACTCAGGGCATCCGAGCACGTGGCCAATTACACACACAGAGAACGCTCCATGGTTTGAGCCCATAAAATCTGTGTTTCGGCATATTACTCACTGTGTGTGTGTGTGTGTGTGTGTGTGTGTGTGTGTGTGTGTGTGTGTGTGTGTGTGTGTGTGTGTGTGTGTGTGTGTGTGTGTGTGTGTGTGTGTGTGTGAGAGAGAGAGAGGATTTAAATTACCCAATATATTTGTATTCAAATAATCTGAATTAAAATTCATTTTAGCAAGAATTTTCTCCAAATGATGTTATAGACATACTCTTAGAAGATATAGGCCGACAACTGGTCGGTTGATTGAATTGGCTGGCAAATTATAACCTTATAAAGGTTATACACGTATGTACTGTGAGTCATGCAATTGTATTACAGACTACATGCATTAAGAGAGATGTTCATGTATTAACGAATACCTGAGGTTTTAAATGTACATTCATATTTTATGATACACCTATCTCATTCGGTCAAAAAGAGTTCCTGTTAATAAATGCTAACGCTTTTAGTAAGTTATAAAGTAACACAACCTCGTGTTTCCAACAAATTTACATTGATTAAGATGAGTCATTCATTACGCCTAATAAAACGTGTTGGTTTTCCGTAATGATCATGTTGTAAGTGCCGCTTGTCAGGCGTTCCCTGAGCCTGTTTGGCTCCTCAGATGTTGGGCTTGTGCTCACGCATCACGCTAATGCATTGTGACCGGGACTCTCTCCTGCGACAAAGCCGTACAGCTGTCCTCAAATCAATAGATGTCAAAGAAATATGAAAACATGCAAGACAGGGAACTGAATTCCCGACCGCCGCGACTCCCCGCACCGAATGGGAAATGTGCTCCTATTCTCAAGACGGGATTAACCTCTATAGCCCAGCCTACACACAAACTTCTGTACATGATTTCCATGGGATTTTCTCTCAGAAGTAGGACCGTTGCATCTGTTCTGGGGTCCGGTGTCGGCTTGTATTAATTACGGCTCTTCATGTTCTCTGTGGCCTTGAACCACCTTTAATTAAACCCCTGATTAAGGAGACCGATCTAAGACAAGCCTATTACCAGATGGGTTTCAAACAACAATACACATTTTGGAGGACTTTATCTGCCGCTGCCTTGGCTTTGCTATGCTGCTCATGCACCCCACCGGTTGATGTCAAAGCAGCGAGCTGAAAGTTGCTTGTAATTACGCGTCTGATTAGCACTCATTTCTGATTCTTATAGCTTCTTATAGATTTGAAAGGAGTATAAAGGATTGTATGTACAGGTCGTCAAATAAACGTTGTTGCTTTGCTGGGGGCAAACATAGGCCTATGCATAAAGCTGTACTAACACAACAATACGGGAGTTGCATAAAATCGATAATGAACATCTGACCTGAAATAGGTCAAGTGTTTTTTCCATTAGGTAGAGGAAAGAGGAACTCATTTACACAAACATACAACTCACCGCATTGGGGGAAGAACCTGTAAAATGTATTGAAATGCTGTAGCTTTCTTCCCTCATTTCTCAACGAGTTCTTTAATAATTCGATTATTATTTGTTTTACATCGAAGTTATTTAAAATAATGAAATTCATATGAAATATTGAAAGGTTATGAGATTGATTCATAGGCCCATTTATTCTATAGAATAATATATATATGGTGTTTTCATGCAATGAACTTCGACAGGCCCAGCTCTCCAGTATCCATCCTATAAGTCTCACCGCACATTTGTGATTTGTGAAAAAGCCACATCAATAATGCATGATGTTACAGTCTATTCTAGAAAATAGCATATTAGCAAGTTAAAATCCCACACATTATGCATAGTATCTTGCCAATGGTCAAAGTCATTATAGGATGGCGCACGGGCAGAACTATTTCTGCTCTCCTCGTCGCACTTTCATATTCAGAAATGAGGAATGTACAAATCAAAATCAGTTCAATTATCCTCAGAATATTTACTCCAGGATAAAATGTGTCATGCAGACTGAGAGAGGGAGGAAGAAATGCATTCTTGCCTCTCTGAGTCCATTTTCCAGACGTTTTGTCGTCGTTATTGCCTGATTTAGTGTGCTGTGTTTTACATCGCCCAGTTATCTGTCTGGATTCACAAGCAGCGCCACTGTTGTTTGTTGCCATTTAGAAATATCACCGAGACCCGGGTTGAGTTTGTCACTTTCGGTGTTTTATGTTCCGTCTCCGGCTCGCCCGGAACTACAGGAGACGACGTAGCGCAAAGCATAATGACCTAAGCCATACACGCCTTTCATTTTTAAAATGCGCACATTTCTGTGACGGCTCTGTTTTGCCACGTTTCAGGAATTATTTATTGATGGTCCCTATGCGCTCTCTCTCTCTCTCTCTCTCTCTCTCTCTCTCTCTCTCTCTCTCTCTCTCCCCTCTCTCTCTCCCCTCTCTCTCTCTCTCTCTCTCTCTCTCTCTCTCTCTCTCTCTCTCTCTCTCTCTCTCTCTCTCTCTCTCTCTCTCTCTCTCTCTCTCTCTCTCTCTCTCTCTCTCTCTCTCTCTCTCTCTCTCTCTCTCTCTCTCTCTCCTCCTTGGCCTTTCACTCTCCTGCGCTGTCTCCAAGAGAGGCCCTGGCGCCATACAGATGTAGGAACTTAATTTGAGCCTGTTTGCTACAGCAGAACGGTGAATTATTATGTGGACAAGGTAATCAAACGAAGATCTACATCTGTATACATAAAACATACAAACACCTCCCCCCTCAACACACACCTTTATTTTTTAAATATATATACATTTTTTACATTTGAATAATTTAGAAGACACTTATCTAGAGGAGTAATTATGTTTAAATTCCTTGTTCAAGGGTATATGGAGAGATTTTTTACCTAGTTGGCTCTGGATTCGAACCAGCAACCTTACGGTTACTGGCCCAACGTTCTTAACCGCTATGCTACCTGCTGCACACGCACACAAACACACGCACACACACCATTGTGGGTGAACTTGGCCTTATTAGTCCCTGAGGTACCAACACACTACAAGTGTAATTACCTTCCTCTGACTGCGTCCTGCAACGCGTCCAGTCGGATCCATATCCAGGCTAATTCTCCTGTTCGCCAGGTGCTGTGGTTTGCTGCTTGCCCTGCAGTGACACAGGCAGACAGGGAGGTGCTGGCTGTGAGAGGAACCAAAGGGCAGGTGATTTCATTACTGAAACCATGTCTATTTTTACCCCCTCGATTCGCCCGCTCCTCCAGAGCAGAACTGAGCCACAGTAAATCAAGATACTGCGTTGGATTAGAGTTCATCTAAATCTGCCGTAATTGCCATCCTCCCACTCCGACACACACCAGTTTACAAGTAGGTCTAACTGTGTGTTTGCTGTGTAATTGTCGGGGTATCATTTGAGGATACATGTGTCCATGCGTGTGCTTCTGTGTCTACGGTCAGTGTATACAACGGGAATGTCTGTTATACAATGCAACCTCCAAAGGGAGGTGACAAGGCAAAGGGGAAGTCTGACAAATACCGCGATATTGAACATTTTCTACAAAATTATCAAAAGCTTCTGGTCCTTCTGTGGCTCAGTTGGTAGAGCATGGCGCTTGTAACGCCAGGGTAGTGGGTTTGATTCCCGGGACCACCCATACGTAGAATGTATGCACACATGACTGTAAGTCGCTTTGGATAAAAGCGTCAGCTAAATGGCATATATTATTATTATTATAGCTTCAAATTTGAAGAATATGTGTTCATATACCTTTCATGTTCCATTCAGTCTTGTGCTCAAACTATGAACATGGGGGAAACTAGGGCATTTAGGTGAGAGATTGGGGACCGTTCACACTGCAGGGAGATACAGAGGGGTAGATGCCACGTCCTCAGATGATACGACAACCAATACATCTCCACCAGACATGTGACAGGAAGGAGCTCTAAGCATTCCGTGAGAGAATAAGCAGTATGGATGGGCCATCTCGCTCCTTCCTCTCTATTGGTCTAGATTAGGTCTATATGTCTATTTAGAACATGAATGTCTGCATCCTCAGCTGCTCTGTGAGAAACCCTGATGTTGGTCCTTGGATCACCCACTGCAGGTGGTTGTTTTATAACAAGGCCTTGGATGAATATCTATTGAAATAACTGAACGTCTCTTAAATAACACCAGGTGAACATTGGGTCTGGAACGTATAGGTAAATGATTTAAACATATGTACGTTGGATAGTGTATAGTGGTGTGGGGGCTGTGCTTTGGCAAAGTGGGTGGGGTTATATCCTTCCTGTTTGGCCCTGTCCGGGGGTGTCCTCGGATGGGGCCACAGTGTCTCCTGACCCCTCCTGTCTCAGCCTCCAGTATTTATGCTGCAGTAGTTTGTGTCGGGGGGCTAGGGTCAGTTTGTTATATCTGGAGTACTTCTCCTGTCCTATTCGGTGTCCTGTGTGAATCTAAGTGTGCGTTCTCTAATTCTCTCCTTCTTTCTTTCTCTCTCTCGGAGGACCTGAGCCCTAGGACCATGCCCCAGGACTACCTGACATGATGGCTCCTTGCTGTCCCCAGTCCACCTAGCCATGCTGCTGCTCCAGTTTCAACTGACCTGAGCCCTAGGACCATGCCCCAGGACTACCTGACATGATGACTCCTTGCTGTCCCCAGTCCACCTGGCCATGCTGCTGCTCCAGTTTCAACTGTTCTGCCTTACTATTATTTGACCATGCTGGTAATTTATGAAAATTTGAACATCTTGGCCATGTTCTGTTATAATCTCCACCCGGCACAGCCAGAAGAGGACTGGCCACCCCACATAGCCTGGTTCCTCTCTAGGTTTCTTCCTAGGTTTTGGCCTTTCTAGGGAGTTTTTCTAGGTGCTTCTACACCTGCATTGCTTGCTGTTTGGGGTTTTAGGCTGGGTTTCTGTACAGCACTTTGAGATATCAGCTGATGTACGAAGGGCTATATAAATAAAATTTGATTGATTGATTTGATGAATAAGGCCCTCTTTGTGGCGCTGAATCCAGGCCAACATCATTTTATTAACAGACGTGTAATATACATCCAGTATTTTGCGGTGCGTAATTAACTGCTGCGTTGTGGGGTTCAGGCGCCCCAACACGTTTGTATTTTGAACGGTGCAATACGGTTCCATTAAACGTTATTAAAGCGCAGGGTGTGACGAGCTCTCATTTGTCTTGTCAGGACATCTGACAACCTCGTTAGCTCCCATTTTCCCCTGTCAGCTCACAGTGCGACACGGACACTGACTTCAGCCACTCCTGGCTAGTGAGTGAGAAGTGCGCCTGCTCAGCCCCTCACGAAACACAGCATTATTGTTGCCAGCATCAGGCATCAGAATCAATCACGGGAGAGTCTGCTTGGCAGGTGTCAATCTCAAGTTTAAAAAAAAATTCAAGCCACTGTCAATCTTTAATCTAATTTCAAGGGTCAGAGATTTAGAGCAAATCCCCTCGTTAGTACTTTCCCTCTCGACTCTGTGGAAGGATAGACTGACTGACCGATAGCGCCACCACAATTACAGCGTCCACTGTACAGACGTGGGCCTTTCATTTGTATATAGCAGAGATGTGAGGTGTGAGCATTTGTGTGCAAATGGTGGCTCTTGTTATATAGGGAAGAGCAGCGCTTAATGGCGGAGGATTTTTCAGCTAGCTGCGCTTTCAGATGCAATTGTAGATCGAAGTCAGCCTTGTCACGTTGAGCCAAAGTGAATTCCTAACATCCAGGACGTGGCTGTCTACTCCGGACAAAATGCATCCAATCACCCCGGGGGAATTGGGATAATGGCTCGATCCAGGGCCAGGGAGCTGGGAGAAAACAAATCAAACCCTCCCTCCACACAGAGACGGAGGCTTATTAAAACATTTCACACATGATAGAGAGAGAGGGAGGGGAGAGACAGAGAGAGAGGGATAGGGAGGGAGAGGGGGGAGCGAAATAGAGAGAGGGGGAGAGAGAGCAAGATAGGGGAGATGGGGAGAGAGAGGAGGAGGGGAGATGGACTAATGGGGAATAGAGAGGAGAGAGAGAGAGCAAGAGAGAGAGAGAGAGAGAAATGGGGAGAGAGAGAGAGAGAAATAGACATGAGGGAGAAAAGAAGAGAAAAGGAGGGACAGAGACATGGGGATCAGAGAGAGCAGTGGAGAGAGAGAGGGGGAATAGAGAGGAGCAGTGGAGAGGGAGAGAGGGGGGAGAGGAGAGAGAGTGGGGGAGAGGGAGAGAGAATAGAGAGGAGCAGGGAGAGAGAGAGGGGGAAAGATAGGAGCATGAGGGGGGAGTGGAGGGAATAGAGAGGAGCAGTGGAGAGGGAGAGAGGGGGAACAGAGAGGATCAGTGGAGAGGGAGAGAGGGGGAACAGAGAGGAGCAGTGGAGAGGGAGAGAGGGGGAATAGAGAGGAGCAGTGGAGAGGGGGGAGAGAGGGGGAACAGAGAGGAGCAGTGGAGTGGAGAGGGAGAGAGGGGGAATAGAGAGGAGCAGTGGAGAGGGGAGAGATAGAGAGGAGCAGTGGAGAGGGAGAGAGGGGGAGAGAGGAGCAGTGGAGAGGAGAGGGGGAATGGAGCAGTGGAGAGAGAGGGGGAATAGAGAGGAGCAGTGGAGAGGGGAATAGAGGAGCAGTGGAGGGGAGTAAGAGGAGCAGTGGAGAGGGAGAGAGGGGGAATAGAGAGGAGCAGTGGAGAGGAGAGAGGGGGAATAGAGAGGAGCAGTGGAGAGGGAGAGAGGGGGAATAGAGAGGAGCAGTGGAGAGGGAGAGAGCAGGGGAAGAGGGGGAGAGGAGCAGTGGAGAGGGAGAGAGGGGGAATAGAGAGGAGCAGTGGAGAGGGAGAGGGGAGGGGAATAGAGAGGAGCAGTGGAGAGGGAGAGAGGGGGGGAGGAAGTGGAGAGGGAGAGAGGGGGAGCAGTGGAGAGGGAGAGGGGGAATAGGAGGAGCAGTGGGAGGGAGAGAGAAGGAGCAGTGAGGGGGAATAGAGAGGAGCAGTGGAGGGAGAGAGGGGGAATAGAGAGGAGCAGTGGAGAGGGAGCAGTGGAGAGGGGGAGGGGGAATAGAGAGGAGCAGTGGAGAGGGAGAGAGGGGGGGAATAGTGGAGAGGAGAGAGAATAGAGAGGAGCAGTGGAGAGGGAGAGAGGGGGGGGAACAGAGAGGAGCAGTGGAGAGGAGAGTGGAGAGGAGAGAGGGGGAGCAGAGAGGAGCAGTGGAGAGGAGAGAGAGGGGGAACAGAGAGGAGCAGTGGAGAGGGAGAGGGGAGAGAGGGGGGAATAGAGGGGGGAGAGAGGAGCAGTGGAGAGGGAGAGAGGGGGAACAGAGAGGAGCAGGGGGAACAGAGAGGAGCAGTGGAGAGGGAGAGAGGGGGAACAGAGAGGAGAGAGGGGGAATAGAGAGGAGCAGTGGAGAGGGAGAGAGGGGGAATAGAGAGGAGCAGTGGAGAGGGAGAGAGGGGGAATAGAGAGGAGCAGTGGAGAGGGAGAGAGGGGGAACAGAGAGGAGCAGTGGAGAGGGAGAGAGGGGGAATAGAGAGGAGCAGTGGAGAGGGAGAGGGGGAATAGAGAGGAGCAGTGGAGAGGGAGAGAGGGGGAATAGAGAGGAGCAGTGGAGAGGGAGGGAGAGGGGGAATAGAGAGGAGCAGTGGAGAGGGAGAGAGAGAGGGGAATAGAGAGGAGCAGTGGAGAGGGGGAGAGAGAGGGGGAATAGAGAGGAGCAGTGGAGAGGGAGAGAGGGGGAATAGAGAGGAGCAGTGGAGAGGGAGAGAGGGGGAATAGAGAGGAGCAGTGGAGAGGGAGAGAGAGGGAATAGAGAGGAGCAGTGGAGAGGAGAGGGGAATAGAAGGAGCAGTGGAGAGGGAGAGAGAGAGGAGCAGAGAGGGAGTGGGAGAGAGGGGGAATAGAGAGGAGCAGTGGAGAGGGAGAGAGGGGGAGAGGGAATGGAGAGGGAGGAGGGGCAGTGGAGAGGGGGAGAGGGGGGAGAGAGGGGAGGGAGAGAGGGGCAATAGAGAGGAGCAGTGAGGGAGAGAGGGGAGAGAGGGGGAAAGGAGGAGCAGTGGAGAGGAGAGAGGGAAAGAGAGGAGCAGTGGAGATGGAGAGAGGGGGAATAGAGAGGAGCAGTGGAGAGGGAGAGAGGGGGAATAGAGAGGAGCAGTGGAGAGGGAGAGAGGGGAATAGAGAGGAGCAGTGGAGAGGGAGAGAGGGGGAATAGAGAGGAGCAGTGGATAGGAGAGAGGAGGAATAGAGAGGAGCAGTGGAGAGGGGAGAGGGGGAATAGAGAGGAGCAGTGGGAGAGGGGGGAGAGAGGGTGGATAGAGAGGAGCAGAGGATGGAGGGGAGATGGAGAGAGGGGGAAGGGGGAGAGAGGAGCAGTGGAGAGGGAGAGAGAGGGGAATAGAGAGGAGCAGTGGAGGGGGAGAGAGTGGAGAGGGAGGGGGAACAGAGAGGAGCAGTGGAGAGGGAGAGAGGGGGAACAGAGAGGAGCAGTGGAGAGGGAGAGAGGGGGAATAGAGAGGAGCAGTGGAGAGGGAGAGAGGGGGAATAGAGAGGAGCAGTGGAGAGGGAGAGAGGGGGGGAAGAGAGAGGAGCAGTGGAGAGGGAGAGAGGGGGAACAGAGAGGAGCAGTGGAGAGGGAGAGAGGGGGAATAGAGAGGAGCAGTGGAGAGGGAGAGAGGGGGAATAGAGAGGAGCAGTGGGAGAGAGGAGGGGGAGAGAGAGGAGCAGTGGAGAGGGAGAGAGGGGGAGAGGAGCAGTGGAGAGGGAGAGAGGGGGAATAGAGAGGAGCAGTGGAGAGGGAGAGAGGGGGAATAGAGAGGAGCAGTGGAGAGGGAGAGAGGGGGAATAGAGAGGAGCAGTGGAGAGGGAGAGAGGGGGAATAGAGAGGAGCAGTGGAGAGGGAGAGAGGGGGAATAGAGAGGAGCAGTGGAGAGGGGGAATAGAGAGGAGCAGTGGAGATGGAGAGAGGGGAAATAGAGAGGAGAGGGGAACAGGGATTGATTACACATATGGGGCACATTAATTAACTAATTCGTGTGAACAGTTCTCTTAATAGGCCTATGTAGACTTATACATGCACAATTCGAATACATTCATACGGATTGCATTTTGGGCATATTAAGTCTTAATGGTGTGGCCTAATGGTGTCGCCTAACTGAGGTGGAAGACGTGATGTGACAGGCTATAGATGACCTAATTGATCTCTTATTCATTCCGAGTTCTGAAAACGGCGTTGAAATTAAAGCATGTATTGGATGTCACAATTAATAACATGTAGCTTTCCGTTCCCTTCAGCAGCTTGAGTTGAGCTCTCTCATGACGCGCCGTTTATCTCATTTTACTGTCTTGTTTGTTGATGTTCGTTTAGCTATCTATTCCATAAAAATAATAAACCATACAAATAACTTCACAATAGAGAACACACACAACAAATGTGATCGCTCCACACCATCTCGTCGGTGTTCAGACGTACCTTGCTGCCATTGCAATCAATCCAAACCAAGACGTGAAAATCCTCCTCCATTCAGAAGTCTTCAACTTTCTCCCTGTATCTCTCCGCTTCTCGTTAGGACCTTTATCTCTGTGTGCAACGGCGGCAGTAAACAGGCGGCTCGTGACGCGTATTTAGCAGCATAATGTTCTGCATGGCTGGAGAGGGGAGGATGAACATTACGGGATTTGTTTTACATTTTATCAGTCTGAGCGAACATGAGATTGTCATTCCCTGGATAGCTCGTGTTTCAATTGGACCCAAACTCTCCATCGAATTCCTTGCATTTCTGTCTCTTCGCTATTCACAATCAAAAGTACAAATATTAGGCCTATATATAAAATAATGTAAATCGGCCTATATATAAAACTATACTACATTGAAATAATTAGGTTATTATTGTTCTACTGTTATGATGCTATTGTTTTTTTCGCTTTTATTGCCACATTAATAATGTACTATAACTTTACAATATTTACACTGTAACAACACACATACTTTCAAGTATTTGCTGCCTGAAATATTTTTTTGCAGACAATTAGGCTTATTATTAATAAAATATCCACAATAAAAAAAATGTTGGGCCATCTCAACCTTTCCTATGAGAGAGAGAGAGAGAGAGAGAGAGAGAGAGAGAGAGAGAGAAGAGAGAGAGAGAGAGAGAGAGAGAGAGAGAGAGAGAGAGAGAGAGAGAGAGAGAGAGAGCGGCTGGTGTGGCTGTCTGTGTGTGCTGTTGTACTGTATGCATTAGGAAGCGGGGTGACGGTGGTAGAGGGAAGACCGGCTGGACAGATTTGCGTTCACGCCTGACCGGCTTCTGGAGAGCGGGGCCGTGTGGGCAGGGGACGGGAGCACCTGGTCTAGCCACAGCATCCCGTCTCGTTTTATTGACAGCCTGATAAGCGGGGCAAAGCCGTGCGGTTTCCAGCACGGATGTCAAGAACCCTGATGCGTTGCACGGTTTCACGACCTCTTAATGGTGGATAGTCCAAATAAAGGCCCAAACACAGGTAGTTCTGACCGCCCCGTACCTGCGCCGCCCGGACTCTTCCTGAGAGACGCGTGGCGCTGCTGTTGTCCATTTACTCTCCGACCTCCTGTTCAAATTGACACAAACGACAGAGGTTGTGACATGTGTCTGCGGGCTTTTAGCCTGCCTTTCTGAAGGGGGAAACTGGGGGCATATTACGGGTTATGGACCAATAATACATCAACTCCGCGCCACTGCCAGTGAAGATTGTAAACGTATCAACTTGTGCACATAAAGAAGAAGAAAAAAGGTTTTAGGATCACTTTATAAAACGACTAATGTAAAGGGGAAAGTGATCATTTTCAGGTTGCTATATATACATTGCTCTTCACAAACAATTCTAAAATGTTATTTTATAGCCTCTTCTCCGAACGTCAAGGCATGACAGAGGTGATACCTTCACTAAACCCTGAACTTATAGAACAATAAGTAGGTTACTGTGTTGATAAAAGAAAATATGAATTTTACACATTAACCATGTTAGTGAAATATCAATACTTTCAATATCTATTTAAAAAGTGGAAATATTTCCACATCGACGGGACATGATTTTCCAACACATAATCATGTTGTTTAATGCATATGACCCTCCGATGCTTCCTCCGCCCTCAATTCAACATGCTTCAACTCCTAGATCACCAACAATACTTCAGCTCCATGCGGACTTGTTTTTGTTTACTTGTAGGTCTTTGTGCGGTGTACTGCAAGTCAGCTTTTATCAAGTCTTATAATAATCTGATCCATGAAAACTGCGACCCCATATGCTATACAGGCCTATGGGATTCCATTTGCCATTCATGACTTAATGTGTACATTAGTAAATGGTGCACTAGTAAATATAAAAGTCCACATTCTAAATTGTCCTACTTCTATTTTGAACATATGTTCCCATTTTAACCTATCAAATAATTTTCTGAAACTTTATACATAGCCCAATGTTCAAATTCCATCCAATATACCATCTAATCAAGTTGCAAATAGATTTAAAATGTTTAAAAATCTAGCCTTTCTTTCAGTCAAAGTTAAAGACAATAAAGATGGTGGGTTGATCGAATTGTGGCGGGTGCATGTGCTCCGTATAGAACTTCCCCCATCCCATGCCTCCGAAGGTGACGTCGGACCGTCGCTCTAGCCAATCACTGCCAAGTTGAGGCTGATGCTAAGGGAAAGTTGGTGGTAAGCGAGGCAGTCTTTTTTCACTCTCATTGACATTTCAACTCCGCGGCGGATCCGAATGTAATCTGGACACATAACTTTATCTTGATTTGTTCCAGTGACAATTTGGAGGGTGAAGGAGCGAGTGCTGGTATCAGCAGGATATCGGTCAGAGGTCTGCGCCCTCTACAACCTACATCAGGTGAGTTTCACCGCATCAGGTGATTTATACATCTCACATTTCAATCGGATTCCTTACTGCATGTTTTCTTTCTTCGCTTCGGATTGTCAAAATATATAGAAGGATTTCGTTGTCCATGCGGTGTATTCTATCTATACTGTTACCCGGGATGGTAACATCAGTGGTCTGCTTTTTGTTGTTGCCAAAGCTTACAAACTTTAGAATGCATCTGATGTTTATGAAGGTGTTTGATGGATCCGTGTGGCTATACAGAAGGCTGAGTTTAAGTCGAGATAGTTTAACGTGGCTAATCTCAGTGTTACTGGAGGTAGTGTAAACACTGTTGTGCATGGTCTTTTGATGGGTCATGCGACTGTGCCTTTTGCTAGTATCGTAGCGCAGGAGTTGATGACTCGGGTAAGCGTGTAATTAGCGATCTTCACTGAGGTAGAAAGTAAGACGCGCTTACACAAGTCTTGTTATAAGCTTTAACGCGCACGGAGCTGGACATCGATATTGACATTTTATATTACTTATACTGCGATTGACGCTTTGTAATTCCAACAGTTTAGTATGAGTGATATAAACCATCCAAATGGTAATTGTGCATATTTCTTAAATGAACAAATAGCCTAACAAACCTACACACATTTTAGCCTGATTATCACGAGACTACGTTATATAATTATAATGATTCTACGTTATCACGAGTCTACGTTATAGTCTACGTTATATGCTTACTTTTAGCTCAAGTAAATTATTTGAAAGTTACACAATTTAAATATAAACTTTTAAAGAATAATTAAGGCAAATAAAATGATAATGTAGCTTTAAAATTGTTCACCGTTGTTTGAAAATGAGGTAGCCGAAGCTTTAGATCGTTAACTGAAATAGGGTTTTCAATATATCACACATGTTCTCGTCTTCAACCGAAGTTATAGGTTTTGCTCCTGTGCATTTTATAACATGCAATTACAGTGTGTTCCACGGTCCATTTCGTTCGAGCTGGTCGTTAATAAGTGGAGTACCGAGCCCTGGGCACCAAGGTCAACCTGTCGTGTTAGTTGTTATTGGTGACCGCGTTTCTCCAGCTGCCAGACCGGGGAGGAGCGCTGTGACACCATCACCTCCGAGCAGACCGTCTTCTGCCAGGAGAGGGCTTCACCGTCCATCCACACACCAGCCTTCTAGCGTCCTCGCGCCACTTTCCCTGCCAGACGTCAACCAAGGAGCTAAATTAGACAACTGAGATTACGAATTCACCTTGTAGGACTTTTCACTTCAATGCCTCACTCAGTGAAAGTTTGTTATCAAAGTTGAAGTGATGAGTTCAAGTCTATAGCTAACTTTACGCAAAGAAAGCCATTGTAATGTTGAGTACACTTTCAGCATCTTAGGCCTACGGCTGGTATTTTCACTAACACAATAACTCCCAAGTCGCTAAAAGAAGTTAGCATATTATATTAATAGAGCAAAATCAATTTTGAATCAAAGTATATGGGTCCAATTCGCAGACGTTATCGCGGGTCCAGCGAAATGCTTATAAAATGCTTTTTACGCACACATATATAGGCATACTGTATGTCGTGTTGACATCATTTCCCTTGCAGCCCAGAGCCTATAATGTCCAATTCAGTTCCCTCAGCTCGTAAGATAATTGTTTTGGGATGAGAGCAAACCATTATTCAACAACAAACTTTAGGTTGATCCTAAAATGTATTGTACGTATTTGTTTGCAGAATTCAGCTGGTTAGTGTGACGTGCGAAGAGGTATAGTTATGCCCTGACAGTAAAAGACGGCTGCATTCCCGACGGCACAAGCTTCACGGCACAATATGTCACAAAAAAGTACATTTCTAATATCTTTGAGCCATGCAGAAACCCGAATTAGCCTGGAGTTAATAAAATGGTTGTTGGTTTAAAACAGAATGGTGTGTAGGCCAAATACATTTGTTTACTTGCAAAATATATTTTATAAGGAATTATACGTCTTAAAATCTTATTTGGTGGAGTGTCTTCGAAGACATTTCGTTTTGTCGTATTTTCTATTAAATAACACAAATAATAATTATTATTATAACAACACCACATTATTATAGATGGTATATGTTAAATATGTTATAACAATATATTAGTCTAAATAATGTTATCTCCAATAATATTGGAGTAATTCAGTGCAAATGTTAATGCCAATGTAGGCTATATTTGAATGTCATTAGGCAGTAACTATAAAATAATTAATATATTAATTAATATCCCTATTATTATATTTTTCTAATCAAATGTATTTTAACCACCAAGGATAGTTATTCACTTTCGAAAAAATATGAAACAATTGGCAAATGCATTCATTTTCCATTTATTCTACGCTCATGCAATTTTGTCTGCTTGGCCCAGACTTTGTACTGTAATAGGCCTACAGAAGGAAGGGTCAGTGTCCTGAAGTCGCTGAATGATGACAGCTCCCTCCCTCTCATGGAAGACTCGTCCGCCTGCCTGCTCTACAATTAGAGAATTATTGAGATGATAAAGCTCTCTCTGTCGGTCCCAATGGCTCAACGGTCCCCATATCCCTCAAATCTGGAATCTGGATAAATCAATGGAGGCCAGCGCGCCCCTCTCAGCTTTGTTGATGTTTTCTAATAGACCACCTTCTCTCGCTCGCTCTCTCGCATGACGTCAGCCGTGTTCACCCCTCCTCCCTCCTATGATTTTTTTTCTCCAAAGTTTTTAGAGGGGCCTCAAAGACCACTTTGCCTCAGGGGAAAATAGCGACAAGATTAGGATTTCTTTTCAGGTCCTTTGGCATTGCTGCTAATCCGAATTGGGCTAATTGCTAGTCTGTATACAGTTACTCGTTTTACTACATTTTCACACTTACCCGGAAGAAGCTTCCCCTTAAACAGATAAATATATATATTTGCACTTCAACGAGCATGATCGTTCAAAAGGAATTATTATTTATTGCTATATTTGATCCGGAACTTTAAGTGAGTCAAGAAAAACTAAACGTTTCGTGAGTAGAAGAATGGAGACAACGCATATAGCACTCGGAGCGGATTTACTTTCCCAAATAAATCAATAATCTATTGGACGTATAGGCTATTGTCTGCAGAGAAAACAACTCGACACACTCATCAGGGATTCTGTCTTTCACTGAAGCGGGTTAGTAGTGAATTTTCGTCAGCTGCAGACTGCTTACAAGGGGATGGCTATTAAATTAGAATTACAATGTGGTGTGGTTACATATAAATGTCACTACTAGCAGTGTCCTTCGTAGAGACCTATATTTTGCCTGTAAATTAGCATCAATTTGATGTTATTCACTTTTTAAAGTTAGATTAGCCTAAGCATATTTAAATGCGTATACCAACATAATTCATAGTCGGTTATTATGTTTTATGATTCGTTGAAAAACAAACACTAGGCTACACTTTCAACAACACGAATCACGATTGTGTGTGTAGGATTTTGTAAAGGTGCATTCATTAAATCAAAATAAATATTGTAATTAAATAGGCTTAACAATGTTGTCATGCATTTGGGTTATAAGTGTTTTCACTGGCACAAAGTGTGCGCCTGCTGTAAGTACAACATTTCCATTCTATTCTGAAAGTATCAGGTGCAAAGTTTGGCGAATGTGGTGAATGTGGAGAATCTGGCCAATATAGTTGATTTGTTTTGCATTGTGCACAGTTCCCACCCCGTAAGTTCTTGCAACAACGATGTATGTAAACATGTGTGCTGGCATGTCATGCACGTGGCTGTAGTATAAAACTGTTCTGCTCACCTTACTGGCTGCACAAGCACTTTTAGGTTTATCATAAACTGCCAATTCCTCTATTATCAGAATAAAGTTTCCCTGAACAAGATACTCATTAGACCAACATGACTAATCTCCATGTAAAAACACACAAACACACTACCCCAAAACAAAGTCAAACACTAGAAACGAAAAAAATCATCTAGTCGAACAGGCCACCAGCTTCAGTGACTAAACACAGTGGAGGAGAAATGGGACAAAATGGTGGGTTAGTTTACAGCTTGTTTGGGGAGAAAGTTCTGGCCGAAGTGTTGTTCTTGTTCCTCACCGCAGGACTCTGGGTGACAGTTTGTGCTGGTCCTCGCGGCTCATTATCTCGCGCGCCCACTGAGGGCCCCATTCAGCCCCCCTTCAGGCAGCGTCGTTTGTCTCCTCATTGAACCCGTAGTTAGGAATGTGATGGTTGTCAGGGAGCCCTCTTTCACCTCCGAGGTAGTTTATTGATGAGCTCTGACTTTTTCACGTCAAAGGAAGTCAAGTGTAGGCCTCCCTCCATTACTTCATTTCATGCTCTGCACTCTCCAAATAAGAGCCCCATCCCATCCCATCCCCCTCTCCTCCTCCGTCTCTCCATCTCCCCCCTTTTTTGTACCCCAATTTTGCTTTGGGTTGGCTCCACACATCCAAACAGCTCGCATCCCCTCCTCCACCGGCCCTGGTCCTTTGGAATAAGCGACGGGGACTCCCAGCACTGAGACTGGTGTTTCGCAAGCTACGAGTGTAAGCTTCAACACGGGCTCGGAGGGGGTTGCTTTCGGATGCGCTGAGGTGTGTCGTAATGGCCGATAATTAAACCGGCGCAGTGAGGGAGCGTGTGGTCATTGCTGACCAGTCATTTGCTTCACTTTATTTACGCGTGTTATTTGCAGTCAGGTCATAGAAGTGACGTCGCCTTGTCTTGCAAATGCGTCCATAACAAGCAGCAGAGCTTGTCTAAAAGCAGGGGCCCTTTACGCATGGCGGGGAACCGTGTGTGTGTCTGTGTGTTTACAATGTCCATGACAGGCTGAGCAGTCAGTGAAGGTGATACAAAACAGTCAACAAAGGCACGTGGTGAAAGTTTGCGTTTGTTTTCAGCGAGTAGGTGACATTAGTGGTAATTTACAAGTGTACTTAATACACAAAGTAAACCGTTACCCCTTTAAAGGCCACAGCTGTCAATGGGGAGCCCTCCTCAGCTCATTTGTCATTAGTAGTGGCCCTGATCACCAAGGGCCAACTCACTATGCACTCCAGGGAGACACTTCACAACCATTGCAAACAGCCATGCAGAGCTGTTGACAGAAACTCAGAACCTATTTGTTTTCATGCAGACTTAAAGTAAATATGAAGTTTGTTCCAAAATTGCATTGGAACAATTAATACGTAAAATAATAGAGGCTGCATGATAGCAATACGCCTAAAACAGAAGAAAACATGTATCTGTAAGGCAAGTTTCCCACAGAAATAGCATAGCCTACGCTCGACAACGCAAGAACGATTTGAAATCAGCTCCGTGGAAAGAATGATCCATTCATGGAGCTGACTGCCTCAAAATGCGTCCACATCCTCCGTTCTCCCAGCGTCGTGCCCTCGGGTTTAGCTGTAAAACATGCCTGAGATTCCCACCACCACGGAACCAACTCGGCCTCTGCTGAGACCCACCAGGCCGTTGCTTTCTATCCAATGGGGATCTACGAGGCAATCCAGTTTCTTTGCATAGTAGGGCAGGCAATATTCAGATAGCGAGGGAAAGAGAGAGAGCGAGAGAATGAGAGAGAAAGAGGGGTATTTGCATGTGTCTGCTGATTAGTGGGTTGGGGAGACGGGTCTCTCTTCTCTCTCGCTCGGCCCCATTTCCCGCTTTGGTGGTGGGGGAAGTGTTTCCGTAGGGGCCGATGATGACAGAGGTCGAGGCAACGAGCACAGCAGAGCACAGCAGACCAGAAACACATACAGTAATACACTTGTACCATCACCAATCAGCATAGGTGTGTTCTCTCTTAGCCTCCAACCCCCTCTTCTTCTCCCATTCTTTCCCTCCCTCCCCTTCTCCCTCTCTCCTTCTCTGCCCCACTCTCTCATTCGCTATCTCGCTCACTCACACGAGCGCACATTCTCGCTCACTCCGCGGTCCTGACATCTGAGTTCACTGTCAATCTCTGTCTCTTTCGCAGGGATATCCCTTCCGTCTCCGCTGAAGATCACTGGAAAACTATTGTTTCCTCTTACTGAAAAACCACCACAATAAGACTGCCCTGCATTTGTTCTCTTTCTGTGGCACGGAGAACTATTTGACAAGGACTTTTGACAGCGGCGCAGGATGCCTCAAAAAGGTGAGAGTGGATATCTTCCCAATAAAAAATTGTCTGTGCATTTCAACCCAGTCTGCAACCCTGCAAACATATATAACTTAAAATAGGATAGATTAAATGCAGAACAATCAATAATTAAAAACGAATATATTATTATATTGCGCAATATGCATCTCCCAGGCTGCAGACTAGTATCGCTACTAGGTTGGAGTTTGTGTAGGAAGTGTAAGCCCTACTAGGCTGTTTATATTCCACTCCTACTCTGGAGTTGTAGAGTGCGATTTGAAGCGGCATTCGGGCTGGCTTTTCTGTTTATTTTATGTGCTCTTTAATGATCGGTTGTGTTGGTGTTTACGGATAGCTTAATGCTTATTTATGACAGCAAAGAGTAAAAAGTCACGTTAGGCCGAGACAGTGATCATCGTGGAGAATGGGGAGCAATGACCCGTTGAGGAATGGTGTCAGTTTGATTCATAGACAGCGGAGTCACCCAAGCGCCTTCTCTGAAATGCTCCGAGTACACGGTGGGCCTATTTATTTTTCCTCTTGTTTGCGTACCAAATAAAATATACCTCATATTGAACTTTTCTTTTAAGCAAGTGAAGTATTGTGCAGAAATATTTACAATTATCACTACAGGTATTTAAGCGTGCCTGCAAGTTACTAAAATAATTAGAATATAACAAAACAAAGCATTCATACTAAAAGGCTAAATACATAGCCTATTATAATATTGTCATATTTATGTTTTTATCAACATAGAAAGTACACATGCACAACTCAAACATTTTTAAGATAGCGTCACGTTCACTGATTCCAAATAAATACAACTGTCAAACGAAAGTAGCTGAAAGTTAGGCCTATATTTCATTAGTAGCCTAATCATAAATGTTATGGTTTAATTTGTGTCGTTAAATTAACATAGGCCTACTTCCCCTTACAAAAACGGGCTAATAACCCAGTATTACATTAAAGATAACACTAAGATGCTTAGTGCATGTAAATGCATAGTGCTCACAACTTCCTACCGAGCTATTGTTTGAGATCGTAATCTATTTCTGCATGTGAATGTTGTGAACTCGGGATCCAGCAGCCTGAATAAGCATGTTTAATTAAGACGATTGTTGTTGATTGTTGTTACGGATTAGGTACTACTAAAGGAAAAGAAATTCAGATTAGACCCTTGTTAACCTCAACAACAACCACAGAGTTTTCGACACTAAGTAAATGATTAACTAGGCCGATGGTGTCTATACAGACATGCGGGACACTGCTGAGACACTGCTGAATCGCAGTTCTCCAAATATTTAGCAGAAATATTGTTTTAAAGGCAGAGAGGAATTGAGGATTATTTTACCATTCGCCACTTCCGGGGCTGTTATGTGTATTGTTGAGAAATTTATTTTGCATTGGTGGGTTTGTACTTTTACGTAGTTAAAATATTGTAATGAATGTGGAGGAATCTAAATGAATGAGTTGAGAGCATTTGCATTTAAAAAATAAAATGCATTTTCAAGAGTTGTGTTTAACCACTTTTGGTGTTTTCAGACAGCCTACTTCAAAGATCAGGACTAACGTGAAAAAATATCGGATACATTTCCTCAACAAAATGATTCCTTCGTTTGCAACACAACAATTGTTACTGTTAACAGTTTTCTGATAAATTGCAAAATGCCATTGGAAACACGTTTTTTTTTGCAATAGGCTACTTTCTCCAGAAAGTAGGTACATGTAAGTCTCACTTCTCAGGCCAATTCATGTTTCCAAATCCTAGGTTCGGGTGCAGTACACACATGCCCACAACAGGGTTGTTTTTGCGAAAAGAGACTAAATTAAACTTCAGACTATTCCTTCACCGGCCCCCTTTTTAACCGTGCATTTGAATAGGTTCTTTATTGCGTTTGTCTTTTCTGATTGAGCTCCCCACTGAGCTCTTTTATCTTTTTACAACCGTCACTAGCTACACCATTACCTCCAGATATTTAGAACAAGAAATTACTTTTCCGTTTCCCAAAACGTAACAAACAAATCCCACATTGGGCTACGGGGACCCGAGGTCGCGGTCATCCGCTGTGCCAGTGAGAAGGTGTTGTGTGTATGGTCCCGGAGGGGGCGGATGCCTTCGGTTCTTTGTATTCTGGAGTTGTTGGTACGTTTAGTGGGAAGATGTGTTGCTAGTTGTGGAGGCAGAGTTGTGCGGCCCTGGGTTTGGGTATGGTGGTAGAAAGGGGTGCATTGTTGGGACTCCGGCAGGCTTTGTATGCCGGCCTCTACCCCCTCCTGGTTGGTACTTTTGCAGAGCATTGAGGCGAGTTAGACAGCGTGTGTCACTGTACACATTGGGCGATAGGGTTTTTATAGATTTTTATATAACTAGAAACACCCTCTGTGGCCGTTGCTTTATGTTTAGGCCTGTTTATAAGCCATCAAGTAGAACAAAACAAAAACATGTCAAGGAATCAGAAACAGGTGATCAATAAACCATGCAGGTGCCAACGAATAGCAAACCATCGCAACTCGACGTAATTGATTTATTTTACCGTCTTCAATAAGGCCTATTAAAGTGCCCGTTTCTTCGAACTTCAGGCTGCCCAAAATAAATACATAGATATAATTACAGAAATACAAATGCTCTCATATGAATAACACGCCAAATCGACAGTAGCCTATTTATTCATTACAATTATAATTCAATAATAATTTTTATGAGGCTTTACTTGTCAAATGTAACACACAGTCTTCGCTGTACTATTAGTACTAGGGCTGTACTATTAGTACTAGGGCTGTACTATTAGTACTAGGGCTGTACTATTAGTACTAGGGCTGTACTATTAGTACTAGGGCTGTACTATTAGTACGAGGGCTGTACTATTAGTACTAGGGCTGTACTATTAGTACTAGGGCTGTACTATTAGTACTAGGGCTGTACTATTAGTACTAGGGCTGTACTATTAGTACTAGGGCTGTACTATTAGTACTAGGGCTGTACTATTAGTACTAGGGCTGTACTAATATACTGTTTTGCTTTGTCCTAGGGAGACATTAAGATTGGCTAAATTGTTTTAAGCCGAGAGTCAACTCTTTTTCCAGGCAAGTTTAATGCTAAAATATATATACAATGGGGATGTGCCAATTCACATGGATTATGGCTAAGTGGAATTTATAATTACAGAGCAACATTAAGATTGGTTTGCACCAAAGTATCCGCCCTAATTGCCTTGGAATTCGAAGTAACGAAAAGGGAAAAAATACGAATTATATATATTTTTTAAAAGAGAGAACATTTGTGAATTGTAATTCCTAACTTTGAATAGCCATTACATTGTAATTATGCTGATACTAACATTGTTATCATTGTTATTTCCTTATGACGCACAGAATACCACAGCCAAGCCACGTGGGAGTCTGGCGTAGCCTCGATGATGCAGAACAGTAAGTGGATTTGCATATTTTTGTTTTTACACTTTGATACTAACCGCACGTGGAGATATGAACGCATGCAGCCACAACTACCCTTCTGTCTTTATGGGCCCTTAACATAACTTACCCTTAACATCCTCCTTAGCATATTAGCTTTATTTTATTATTTTTTCCCACAGCTTATGATTTGTTTTTAGTTTCAATATTTAAAATGGTGTGTCGCTCTTGATGTTGTTCATTTCGCCGTGTCCTTGTGTTTATATGTAATGCATGTTATATGGCCCCTTCCAGACCGCAGAGTTACTGAACATTGACAGTTAAGAGTCTAATTATATATCCTCCATTCATCTCCACAGATTGTTTTAGTTTTGTGCTATGTGCGAGAGAGAAAGAGAGAAAGAGAGAGAGAGGGGGCGAGGGGAGAGAGTAGAGGGGGTTGGGTTGAAGAGGGAGATTTTTCTTTCCGCCTGAGTTGGTATTAAATAATTGCACAGCCGTCTGCATTAGCTTTAGAGCTGACTGCCAGGCTGCGTACACTATTAGCTGGGGCGGAGAATGGGAAGGGAAAGAAGGACATTGTGTGAAAAAGGACGAATATTGATTGTCTAATGTAGACTAGTCTCCTCATGAACAGAGCCGGAGTTAGAATGGAGATTCCCTCATTACAATAACAACAGAGTAGAACTGTACTTATTGGCCTAAACTCACGGCAAAACAACAACACGATACAACATGATATTGTCTTGCATGGGCGCCATAAAGGAAAAGTGACTGTGTGTTGGCCTATATTGCTTTGTAGTCTGTAGTGTGTTATTGCTTGTCTGGATTGTTTATCATAATGGTCCAGATGAGTTGCTGACTGGCGAAATGAACTAAACCATAAAGGATGAAAAGTAACGTTATTTTCTCTCTTGTCTTGCTGCTGGACTAGAGGTCTATGACATCTGTGATGAAGGTGTGTGGAATGATTTCCTCTGCTATTCTCCTCACCTTGATGACGTGCCTGTGCTGTAACACCTGCCTATATAGTCACATTTGAACCTGTCTGAATTCAATGTACCTATAGCTAGATCATATTGTAACCTTGTTGTAGGCCGAGGTTATATTTGCAATGCAAGTAGGGAATGTGATATTGTTCCCTATAAGGGAAAATGACAACATACAGAACAAAAGGCCTGAATGTAGGTCAGATTAAGTAGGACAATTGATACAGGAATGTTTCATTGAAGACTATTTATTTTGTATCATAGTTTTTTAAACGTCTAAATACATAGTCTATTGAATATCATTTTGAACAACATGGGAAGCCCATTATGCGTCATAGAGGCCATCTTGGCATTACCCAGTGCTCTATGCGCTGACAAATGGCTTAATCACAGATGATGTTTGCTTGCCAGTTCTCCTTTATTGAGATGATGTTTTAAACGAGGCGTCGTTAAAGCTATGTACAGCCCCCTCTGCTCCTGCTTTGCCCCAAATTGATGTTAATGGGATGCTCCCCTGGTTTGGCTTGTGATTTCTGGTGCGAATGGCCGAGGAGATATCATTGGGCCCGGCTCTATGTGTTGTTTAAAGGTCGCGGCGGCCTCGGTGGCTTTTGTGCTAACAACTCCTGGGTGTATATGAAGGGGAGCGTCCAAATTGACACCATATGTTTTCCTATTAGTCGACTAGTAATAGAATACAAGGCGCATAATCAGCGCCAGCGGGCGAGATCGACGCTGCTCGCCGTGGGGAATTGGGCACATGATTAAGACTTAACCTTTGAAGAGATGAAATGGCATGCGATATCCTTATCTGACGGCTTTATCGATCCTGTGGATGTATATGATGGTTATAAATGTGTTGAGGTGACGGTGCAACCATGTAAACCCACAGCGAACCGCTGTTTAGCGCGGGTAGGCCAATTTGAGAGTAAGACGTCTATAAATTCCACTTAATCCTGGAATTACCAAAGAGCCAGAGGGATGATAATGGATTTGCTATTAATCAGGTCCACGTTGGATAAGGATCATTGCACACAGTAGCCTAAGAGCAGTGTTTAATTATGTTAAACAGATTTATTTTCACTCAAAACATGGCTTTTAATTGGCACAAAACGTGCGTAATGCGTATTGTTCGCATTTATAGCGCACATACAACGTATTCCCAAGCAGATCGCCCACTGATTGCACACAACAGGATTGTAGTGGCTGGGAGGATTTGTTGCCAAATACAAACAAGAGAAAAAAACCGAGATGTCAGATTTAATATGTTGAGAATTCAAGCGCGCCCTCGTTGTTGTGCCCGCGCGTCGCCCCTGGTCACCTTAAAACGAAGCTTCCCTCGAAGGGTAAACGAGTAGCGTCCAATTTTGTCTGAGTGATATCCAAATCCAGACAGAAAGGGTCGTTTTATCGTGCTACTATTTGTCGTGACGATGCGTTTTTCAAAAGCAGAGCTGTGTCATAAAGTGACATGCCTGCCACAAGTGCTCCAACTGATCTTTTCAATTAGCCTTCCCATGCATGATCCGAGGCGACTTCCGCCTATTTCCAGAAATTAAGCTCAAACTTGACGTGCAGCTAGCTTTATTTTAAAGACAAATGTCAGCCAGCCTCATCACATTCCCCCTCTTCTATATCTGGAGCTTATTTATTGCTAAGGAGCCTCTGCTCCCGGAGTCAATGTAGCAGGCGGCAGCGCAAGAGAAGGCAGCGGAGATCTGGAGCACAGTAAGGCACTCCGGGGAGGCATCCGTCCCACTTGGCTTCAGGTTTGCTGGCTCTTTCCATGCTTTAATCAACCTCCTTATCGACTACAACCCGCCTCTTAATTAAGTGTTTTAAAAATACTTATATTTCGATAACATTTATTGAGGTTTGTTTTATTTGAGGCTACCTAAATGGTTGGTGTTTTGGTGTGCTTGTGTTGAAGGTACATTGGTGTGTTTGTGTTGAGGGTACATTGGTATGCGTGTGCGTAACAACACATTGGAATAGCGGTGAGGAGGATTGGGGGATTTAATTTCGAAGTTTGGGGATTTGAAGACGCTGAATTTGGGGTTGGCTTGCTCACTTGGCGAAATAATGCTGGACAACTCGAGTATGACTGAATTCACCTTTGGAAAAGCCGATTTCACCTTTAAATTGCTGATTTCACCTTTCAATAGCTGATTTCATCTGAGTTGGATGGGGATGTTTTGGTCCAGATCATTGGATGCTGTTGACACTTGCCGTGCATGTGTTGATTCAAGGCTATTCCATTACAGTGACTATTGTCTAGAGTGCTGATAAGAATAGAACAATAAATAACTATTAGATATTAATTTTGGTGATAATTGTACTATTAGACTATCTGTATTTCCTGTTTCATTCTAAGTGTAGCGTTTTGTTCAAGATGAATGCCTCCCCTCAACGTTATTGTTTCACCCTTTGCTCTGAAAGCTAACCATCTGAAAGGAAAAGCATTACCTGACTCAAGCTATTTTGTTATATAACATATTGTTGTGATCATAACCTTGTTGTTACATTGCAACCGTAGCCTATAATTGGGCTCCCATTTGTCTCTGTTCAGGTCACAGCGGTGTGAACCAGCTGGGCGGTGTGTTTGTTAACGGTAGACCGCTACCGGACACCACCAGGCAGAAAATCGTCGAACTTGCTCATAGTGGCGCGCGGCCGTGCGACATCTCCAGGATTCTGCAGGTGACCAGGGCATTCTTTCTGTCTGGTGCAGGAAACCCTAGCTTTCAGTGTTTTTTATTTTATTTTTTCAAGCTACCACAAAATAAAACATAACAATGGGATTTAGTTTTCCTTACTGTAGCCTTTTTATTAATTTAAAAACGTTTTTCGATAATTGTTGGCCGTAAGAAGGCCAGACAAAGCCTAATTGCTTCTCATTATAATCTATATCCTATTCAAATAACATTACGGGTAACATATCGTAAGTAGGCCACCACTTTCCCCCCTAAGAATAGTTGCATTTTAGAAAGTGCACACTGTTATCCTATACCATTTAAGGCATATTTTTTTGTTTATAGACCCATGATGACTCAAAAGTCCAAGTGCTGGAAAATGAAAACGTAAGCTTATCATTGTTTGACGTAATCTTCAAAATTTCGCAACTAGTCTTAAATAATGTATGTGAATTGTGTCTATTGTTTTCTATCCAGGTGTCCAACGGGTGCGTGAGTAAGATCCTTGGCAGATACTATGAGACTGGCTCCATAAGACCGAGAGCGATCGGAGGCAGCAAGCCGAGGGTAGCCACTCCAGAGGTGGTGGGGAAGATAGCGCAGTACAAGAGGGAGTGCCCGTCTATTTTCGCCTGGGAGATCCGCGACAGACTGTTGTCGGAGGGGGTCTGCACCAACGACAATATACCCAGTGTAAGTGCAGTGAGTGTAAGTTATGAGCATGATTTTTTTTACCACCTGAAATGATTTCTCAGAGACGGAAAGCATGCATGATTATTAGCCAACCATTTAATCATGAGATCATGACTGCGTTATATGTGAAAGACATGCATTACGTATTTCCAACAAATGGTTAGCATGAGTTAAACTTGTAGAGACATTCATACTTTTCATTATTTATATTTGATTCGTAATTAGCTAATTTTGCACCACATAGGGCCTACATGTAAAATACAATTGACAATTGTTGATGTTTATAACAGGCATATTTTCAATGTTTGGCTAGTTATTAAAATGTATTTTCTCAAAAATTATTTGGAAATGCTCTGTTTACATCTTTACTTCCAGCTCACTTGTCAGGATGTGACGTATGTGTGCGCGTGCGTGCATGTGTAAATGTGTGCACCATAGACATTAATAAGGTTTGCACGCTCAGTGTTCGCATGCCTACACACTATAACGGCGGTGGCGCGCATTTTTCAATCATGGCAGGCGCTAATCAAACCGTTCCGTTTTGTTTGTCTTTCAGGTGTCATCGATAAACAGAGTTCTCCGCAACCTGGCTAGCGAGAAGCAACAGATGGGCGCAGATGGCATGTATGACAAACTGAGAATGCTCAACGGTCAGACAGGAACTTGGGGGACACGGCCCGGCTGGTACCCCGGAACTTCAGTGCCAGGGCAGCCCAACCAAGGTGAACCTCAGTCACTAATAATTTGACGATGAAGAAGCCTATAGATATAATTACATTTGCGCTATTCGTGAAATCATATAATTATCTCACAATTATCCGAATGTAGGCCTATAGATTAATCCATTATTTGTCAATGCATTCCGTTTGACTTTTGGAAGAAGGAGTATTAGGGTTTTTATAAACCAAATTGTTGAAATGACCTAAGGGTCCATGTAAACATTAATATCACACACGTTTTTACTATCATAAGAACAATGGATGTAATGTTATATTGCAAATGTTAGGCCTATACCCTGGCCCACAGTATATCTTCGCTTCTTTCATACATGACTAAACGGTCACTTTACGCATGGGTTCTAGCTAGACGAGTATGACGCAACTGATTAGTGAGTAGTGTAACTTTGTAGGTAAACCTTAAGCTAAGGTCACAATTACAAATATGTTACGTAATAAACATCTTAAATTATTATTTGTATTTAACATTTATTTAACTAGACAACTCAGTGAAGAACAAATTCTTATTTACAGTGATGGCCTACACCGGCCAAACCCGGACGGCGCTGTGCCAATTGTGCGCTGCCCTATGGGACTCCCAATCACGTCCGGTTGTGATACATCCTGGATTCGAACCAGGCTGTCTGTAGTGACGCCTCTCACACTGAGATGCAGTACCTTAGACCGCTGCGCCACTCGGGGGCCCAAGCCATAGTAGTTTTCAGTGGGTTTTGGGCATTTGCTCATTTAGTATGATTGGATGTCGTTTATGATTGGTCAGCATATCAAGCAGGTATTGTAAACATGTTTTGATGCCTTTGGTGGACAAAATTCCCAATTAATCATTGAGTAGTCGATTAGTGAACGGCCAATTAATCAGCAGTCTCAATGCCCACACTGTCTCCGGTGGGGATATGCGTGACAGAGGCCTGGCCTTTCAGCGGAGGTGTCCGTCCAACAACCCGCATTTCCCTCCTCTCCTGGCAGGGAAAAAAAGCCTGAGGATCCGTGTGCGGGATATCAGTACAAAGGAATGTTTTCCTTCACACGCAAGGATTGGTTATGGGAACGGGTCTGCTATGTGTAATTGCTCATTAGAGAGAGCTTCGTCTCTCGTTATGGTGACATGCAGGAGTGTCTAGTTGAGGGAGACTGATGGAGAAATGTTCCACAGGAGACCCCTGGACACGGGATGACAGGCGGAGCGATTAGCCATGAAAACAGGAACGTTATAAAGATAAATGTTTATCTTGTAGTTATGGTTTTGTGCTCTAATAGACTATTGTGAAATACAGAGCCTAACAGAAATAAAGTCATTGCACCTGCTCAGGGCTGGGTATGAAAAACAGTGTTATAATTCGATAAGCATCAAGATATGTTTCTGCACAGAATTTAATTTGCTTTGAACATAAAGGCCTTTTGTTTTAGTCTTATGTGGACCTAAACATTATTTTTTCATGTTTATTTTATTTGTATTTTTTAAATAATGTACAATAAACTATTGTCTTACTTCCAGAACTAGACATAGTTATTCACTATGTTTACACTCTGATTGATTTAATGTCATTATTGATACTAATAATAGTAGGCTATTAATAATAACAATATCGCTATATAATTAATATATATATAATTAATAACATTAATATATAATAACAATATTATTAATAATAATAACAATAGGCCTAATAATAATAATACTTTTTTATAAGTATTTTAATGCAATATTTTTAGGCCCTCAATGCAATATTGCTTTTCAGTTTCTTCGATTGAAAATTAAATGACATGGGCATTTACATCAAATTTCATTGGGAATTGTTTCCAGGAGTTCATTTCAGGAGGCCCATAAGGTCTAAACCATACGGCAAGGGTAGGTCTCTGAGGAGAACGAAATATGGTCCCTGTCAAACAACAGCTACGCAACAGTGGCTAAAATAATGGTTACAGGGAGTGTGACAGGGCTTGAAAGGAGACAACTCTATCTAGAGAGGCGGAATAAAACTCTGTGGCAATTCATTATTTTTTCTCTTTCTCTCATTTCGTTCTGATATGGTACTAAATCCCGTCTGTAGAATTTAGACCAGTCACTTTCTCTTTCAGTTTAATCGGTTTCTTAAGTATTTTTGATCCAGTCTCTGTTGGCTAAAAGGTGCCGTTATCTATTTCGGCTGTTTCTCCGTGCCACTGCCGGAGACACAGTGATACCAAAGAATGAGTTTATTTCCCAGGGCTTTTTAAAAAAGAAAACAAATCCCAAACCTCGCGTCAGTGGGTCTGGCGGAGGGATAATAGGCCGCAAATTCACTCCTTTTTGTGGATTATCCTTCGGGAAGAAAGACAAAGCGCTGATCGGACGGACACAGGCTGTATGAAGAAAAAAAGTGAATTTATTTCAAAACGATTAAGATATTTTAAAAAGAGACATTTTAATAGTCATAATCCTATTAACACATTAATGTCAACCGAAAACAAATCCAGGCAATTATCATTATGTGCTATAATTTAGCACTTGCTAGATGTCTGTGGTAGTATGTCTAATTCATGGGCTATTTAGTCTAGGCTACCACAATGTTATCGTCCTAAACCTAAAATATGACAGGTTCCTTATGATTAATTTTCTTACATAACATGCAATGTCATGGTCATTTTGTGCGTATTTAAACTGTTGTTATGCAAATAATATTACAACAAATGTTTTCTGGAATCTCCCAGGGGGAAACTAGCCTGGGTACCGTGTCGTATGCCAAATATGTTTAGCGTGGCTGGAGTGGAAAGAGTGGAATGATAGCTAAAAAGACTGGTACCCAGGCTAGTGGAAACATTCGATTCTATACATTTGTTTAAATAGGCCTATGGATATGTCAGAGAAGAGTAGCCTGGCCGTGACTCCAGTGTAAGTACTGTGTCATGTCCGAGACTACCCAAGCTGGTAAACTCAGAACATTTGCTGTATGCAGGTGCACCTCACGAAACGACTGGTCAAACAGCGTCACACACATAAAAACCGACATTCTCCAAAAGCAGCCCTTAATTGCTTCATTTCATATTAACTTCTCGAATGGATAATGATGTGCAAAACCCAAGGCAGGCATTAGTCAATATGGCTGTCCCTAGAACAGAAGCGCATATAGGCCTACCACGGACAACTAGGAGCCGTGAAGAGATCGACCCTATTCAGCTTGTACAGGGGGTTGCATGCTCTCTCCTCACTCATTTGTTTCCAATTTAAGATATACATTTTGACTGGCGTTTAGCTGGCCGGGGGACGTGATTAATGATGCTAGTGGATAAGGGTTAACACACTGAACTCAAAGCTCTGTTGACCGGGATCCTCGTGCGCACAATAGTTCACCAAAGCACAGAGAGAATCCTTTTGTCACCTCGTCCGATTGAGCTGCTCCATTTTCCTCTGGTGATATTCTGCCCACGAAGAGTTCGCTGTAGCCAGCTCTCGCTGTGTGCACAGAGTTTAATGGTTTCCCTTACCCCAAACGGCATTGTTTCATTGTGAAAAGCACCTCCTTCTATTCAAGTATTGGTGGTCACCTCAATGGCTATACGAAAGCCCATATGGGGACGGCCATTGAGGCATCGCAACGCTCCTAAAAGGGGGAGAGAGTTTGGGCCTGAAAGGAGTTCGCCACATCTAGTCACATTTCTCTTAACCCTTTGAGCACATGTGCCATTGTTGAGAGGTGATAAAGGATCTAAGTTCACGCAGCATTGCTGAGCAATGGTCTTTTTCCCACAATATTTTACAAATAACTAGTCGGTCTTTTATGGCTATTGATGTCTCTGAAAACAAGCAGCGATCAATATGTTAGCGAGATCATTCATCCGTCATCATTCAATGTCCATCCTCAGTCGGTGTTATGCCAACCAGGCCTACAATGACAGCGTTTCGTTATTCTTCTAACAGGTTGCTTTTAACAGGAACACACATAAATATAATAGAACTATATAAATTAATTCCCTATGGGCTATTGCGAGGATGACATGTTATTTTTCGCAGTTTACTTTCAGAAAAATTAAATTAAATAAACAATATATTAACGCATGCTTTTTGGAGATGTAGTAGGCAGGCCAATTCATATTTGTTTATTGATTTATTTCCAGATGGCTGCCAGCCACAGGACGGTGCAGGAGAGAACACCAACTCCATCAGTTCGAATGGGGAGGATTCTGACGAGACGCAGATGCGACTCCAACTAAAGAGGAAACTACAGAGAAACCGCACGTCGTTCACCCAAGAGCAGATTGAAGCACTGGAAAAAGGTGAATTTGAATTGACAAGATATTCATATTTTAATGTAACGTCTAATTGAACGAATAGCAACACAAACCCTAGTAACTTACACATAATTCAATTACAACAATATGTTTCATAGCCTATACTAAAGATACGTTTTCATATCGTATTCCAGAATTTGAAAGGACTCATTATCCTGACGTTTTCGCGAGGGAAAGACTGGCAGCGAAAATAGATCTGCCTGAAGCAAGAATACAGGTGAGCGGACACATTTTGAAATATGCATTGCACTACATTCCATTAACATTTTGCTGCTTGGTTCTGAAAAAGACACACAAGAATCCATGAAGAGCCTACATACGCGACTAATGTATGATTGACGTACTGTGCAGGTGTGGTTCTCAAACAGAAGAGCGAAGTGGAGGCGGGAGGAGAAGCTCCGGAACCAGCGTCGTCAGGCCAGCAACTCCTCCAGTCACATCCCCATCAGCAGCAGCTTCAGCACCAGCGTCTACCAGCCCATGCCTCAGCCCACCACACCGGGTAAGCACGACACTCATATAACATTCCATCCATCCACAGTGGGACACTTGTCAACATTAGGAATATTTCAGTAGGTCCACCACTCATTTCAATGCCAGACAACTTAATTAAAGACTAAAATAGGTATAAGGGATATTTTTCTTTGATATAAAGTTGAGTTGAATAATAACTCATCATCTGCTTCAAATGACAGTTGATGAAATAATTTTTGCTGATTTAGGCTACTTTCAATGGTTCATTGGTTAATCATGCATGTAAGCAGTGAAAAACAAAATCCCCTGAGTTACCTGTCAAGGAGGGCGTGGCTTTACTCACACTATGCTCCCTATCTGCCATCACTGAATGTATGAACTAAAACAGATTTTAACCAAACATTTCTCCCCCTCTTCCTCAGTGTCCTTCACATCTGGGTCTATGTTGGGCAGACCTGACACGGCCCTCACTAACACGTACAGCGCACTGCCTCCCATGCCCAGCTTCACCATGGCCAACAACCTGCCTATGCAAGTAAGTCCACAGCCAGGTACTAACTAACCCTGACCCTGTTCTGTCTTCGTTAACTGTGTCAACAAATGTCTAGGTTGTGTTCTCGTCTCAAATGTGCAAATAGTACAGTTACAATTGTATTTCAAAAGCCAAATACCATTATCGCCAAGATAGTTGTATTCAACCTTCGTAGGTACAATGATTATGTTCTCTTCTAATCCTAAAAACAGGTTGAGGAGAAATCAAACTGTAGTCATAAACATTTCTAAATGCCTAAAGGAATATAATAGCCTGCATCCCTAGCTGGGCATTGCTGTAAGGACTGACTGACTGCTGAGCTGAAGAGGGTATATAGTTGGCTAAGCTAATATATAAACGTTATTCTCTCCCTATCTATAGCCCAGCCAGACCTATTCCTGCATGCTGCCTACCAGTCCGTCTGTGAATGGGCGGAGCTACGACACATATACGCCCCCTCATATGCAGGCACATATGAACAGCCAATCAATGACCACTTCTGGTACCACCTCAACAGGTAGGCAGAAAGTCCATTGTTTCCGAAACACGTTTGGCCATTAGCGAAAATGAACAAATCACGTTTAGTCTCTTAGCTAACTAACCATCTGCCACCGAACCTTTAAATAGGGGAGGCTGCATAGCCATACACACATTCTCTTTCTTAATTCATGCTCTACATTTCCCCATAATCCGCCATTTTCTTTTTTCTCTTTGATCAGACTACAGACACATACTGTACCTCTACGTTACACACCATCTCCTGACATTCTAATCTTAGTGCATGAACGCACCCCATTCCATTCCAGCTCAACGTCATAATGTCATTTAAACCACTCTAGACGGAGGTTTTAGTTCCAACCCATTACGTTGCTGTTGGAGGGCCATATATACTGGTCATTGTCATGAAGGGTTAATGGACCATTGACACATTTCCCCTAAGCTAAATCGCTAATTCATTTGATTCATTTTCTGTTGTACTCTCTGCGAGGCCTCCATCAATCTATCTAACTTATTACTGATGTCCTGAAGTGTTAAACAATGGGATTCATAAAGCTACTGTTCTGTGTGCTAAACTTCTTATTGCTGAATACTCAAAGGCTTAGTCCTCTGTGCTTAAAGGCCAAGTGCAGTCAAACATGTGATTTACTGTGTTTTACATATATTTACACACTATGTTGGTATAATACTGTGAAATTGGGAAAATTATGACAATGTCCTTTTCGTGTAATAACTGTTTGAATAGACCGTCTGAAATTTCAACCTGTTTTTGTGGGATGGAGTTTTGTCCTGCCTGGTGACATCACCAGGCAGTAAATGAGTTAATAGACCAATAAGAAAGACAGTTCCAAACCTCTTTGCCAATAACAGCTAGTTTTCAGTCCCAGACAGTCCTAGAAAAATTCTTGCTTGAGAAATTGCTATTTTGGAACACTGTAATTGAAAACAACCACTGTAAATGACTTAATTGTTACACAGAAAAGTATTTGATATTGAGATAAAAATGACTGAATTGTACCTTTAAGCTTTCTAATGACCTATCCTCTATGGCTGTGGGTTCTGTGCTAAAGCATTCATCAACTCGGATGCATGCTATGTGCTACGGCACTTACCTCTCAATGTCCTATTTTGCGTAATGGTTAGTCTCTCAACATGACAGTAATTTATCGGGCTAAAGAAATTCTGAACTCAAGCTCTCCTTACCAAACACAGTACAGTACAGAGACACTGGGCCATTTGGACTGAACTCAAGCTCTCCTTACCAAACACAGTACAGTACAGAGACACTGGGCCATTTGGACTGAACTCAAGCTCCCCCTTACCAAACACAGTACAGTACAGAGACGCTGGGCCGTTTGGACTGATATGTGTCTCTCTTCCCTCTCTCCCCAGGACTCATCTCTCCTGGAGTGTCTGTCCCTGTCCAAGTCCCAGGCGGCGAGCCTGACATGTCTCAGTACTGGTCAAGACTACAATAGAGAGAAGAGCTACTTCTCCCTGTAACTGTTCACCCACCGCCCTCCGCTGGGAGCTCACACACACATGGAGAGAAGTGGAGGAGAGAGAGACTCTGGGAGTGCCCTAGGACTACAGGGTGTGGTTGTTTCCACTGGGACCGTGTGCTGTTCTGTAGTCTTGGCACACATGAGGACTGGGGAGAACAACGATGGGAAGAGAGGGGGAAGAAGAAGACAAAACGTGGACCTCTGTAAAGTGCCCGGTGTTTAACATTTTCATGGAACAAAAACTTCATTTTTTTTCTCACTTTTCAAGTAATTGTTTCTTTTTTTCTGTCTGTCTCTTGTGTTTGTATATGGCCGTGTGTATGTTATGATGAAAAACCCAGATCAAGTACTGATAGATGGACTGCTAGAAAACCATGTTGGTCTTGTGTTTGTTTTTGAGGTAAAGGAGAACCCAAGAGATTTCTGCCATGACTATTTTTATATCTGCTTACATGGAGACTTTCTACCAGACTTTGCACAGTCTGTGGACTCATGCGAAACTGTTGCATATCACCCGAGAGGAGAGCTGTGGGGAATAGAACCTATTTATTGGTCATACTCCTTCAAAATGGCCGTCAGCAGAGGAGGACCTCCAGTCAATCCACCCACCTCAGCCTTGGGTCTTTGACTCCTGCAATATCACACAAACTGTATAGGCCTGGATATTTCACTGTGGTCACAGACAACCACATTATCACAGGAATCGTACAGACAACCACCACTAACAGTTTGCAAGGACAGTGGGAAATTCAAGACTTGTTCATGGACTTCTGCTGTGGTGGATGGATTGATTCTAGGTTCAAGACTTGTTCACGGACTTCTGCTGTGGTGGATGGATTGATTAACGGTCCAAGTGAAGAGCTATAGATGCAGAGGAGCTGTGGAGAAAAACAGTTGAATCGCTAAATGGTAGACTGTGTCTTCGATATAATCCAATTTGTTCATGTCAAATTGTAAGTATGTCTTCCCTAGAAATCAAAAGATTTCTCCAATAAAAGTACATTTACATTTTTATCCCCCCAAGAATATTCTATAAATGTTTTCTACACATTTTCATGCATCATAAAAATACATTTCTTTAGGTCAGGTACAATTAGTCTCTTAGGTATAGTTGTATTATAGTGTCCTATTGTCAAATCATTTTGTGCAACTAGAAAGATTTAATTCCTATAATTATGATTAAACATGCTTGACAAAGTTTGAAACATAAGTGTTTGGCAGTTGTTTACAAGTACATATCAGATTTAATCATTGTTGATTGTAAAACAGACCAAAGCCTTTGTATTTCATCTATTACACAATGCTTTTTGTTGTTGAAGATATTAGTCTTGTGTTGCATCATTTTGTAAACATTTGATGTTCTATTACAGTGACCTAGAGTATGTTTGACTGTGGACTAATCGAGCAGTCCTTATTTATAATTGAAGACCATGGGTGACTGTGGACTAATGGAGCAGTCCTTATTTATAATTGAAGACCATGGGTGACTGTGGACTAATCGAACAGTCCTTATTTATAATTGAAGACCATGGGTGACTGTGGACTAATCGAGCAGTCCTTATTTATAATTGAAGACCATGGGTGACTGTGGACTAATCGAGCAATCCTTATTTATAATTGAAGACCATGGGTGACAGTGGACTAATCGAACAGTCCTTATTTATAATTGAAGACCACGGGTGACTGTGGACTAATCGAGCAGTCCTTATTTATAATTGAAGACCACTGGTGACTGTGGACTAATCGAGCAGTCCTTATTTATAATTGAAGACCATGGGTGACTGTGGACTAATCGAACAGTCCTTATTTATAATTGAAGACCACTGGTGACTGTGGACTAATCGAGCAGTCCTTATTTATAATTGAAGACCACGGGTGACTGTGGACTAATCGAGCAGTCCTTATTTATAATTGAAGACCATGGGTGACTGCGGACTAATCGAACAGTCCTTATTTATAATTGAAGACCACGGGTGACTGTGGACTAATCGAGCAGTCCTTATTTATAATTGAAGACCATGGGTGACTGGGGACTAATCGAGCAGTCCTTATTTATAATTGAAGACCACGGGTGACTGTGGACTAATCGAACAGTCCTTATTTATAATTGAAGACCATGGGTGACTGCGGACTAATCGAACAGTCCTTATTTATAATTGAAGACCATAGGTGACTGTGGACTAATCGAGCAGTCCTTATTTATAATTGAAGACCATGGGTGACTGTGGACTAATCGAACAGTCCTTATTTATAATTGAAGACCATGGGTGACTGCGGACTAATCGAACAGTCCTTATTTATAATTGAAGACCATGGGTGACTGCGGACCAATCAAACAGTCCTTATTTATAATTGAAGACCATAGGTGACTGTGGACTAATCGAGCAGTCCTTATTTATAATTGAAGACCATGGGTGACTGTGGACTAATCGAGCAGTCCTTATTTATAATTGAAGACCATGGGTGACTGTGGACTAATCGAACAGTCCTTATTTATAATTGAAGACCATGGGTGACTGTGGACTAATCGAGCAGTCCTTATTTATAATTGAAGACCACTGGTGACTGTGGACTAATCGAGCAGTCCTTATTTATAATTGAAGACCATGGGTGACTGTGGACTAATCGAGCAGTCCTTATTTATAATTGAAGACCACGGGTGACTGTGGACTAATCGAGCAGTCCTTATTTATAATTGAAGACCACGGGTGACTGTGGACTAATCGAGCAGTCCTTATTTATAATTGAAGACCACGGGTGACTGTGGACTAATCGAGCAGTCCTTATTTATAATTGAAGACCATGGGTGACTGTGGACTAATCGAGCAGTCCTTATTTATAATTGAAGACCATGGGTGACTGCGGACTAATCGAGCAGTCCTTATTTATAATTGAAGACCATGGGTGACTGTGGACTAATCGAGCAGTCCTTATTTATAATTGAAGACCATGGGTGACTGTGGACTAATCGAGCAGTCCTTATTTATAATTGAAGACCATGGGTGACTGTGGACTAATCGAGCAGTCCTTATTTATAATTGAAGACCATGGGTGACTGTGGACTAATCGAGCAGTCCTTATTTATAATTGAAGACCATGGGTGACTGTGGACTAATCGAGCAGTCCTTATTTATAATTGAAGACCATGGGTGACTGTGGACTAATCGAGCAGTCCTTATTTATAATTGAAGACCATGGGTGACTGTGGACTAATCGAGCAGTCCTTATTTATAATTGAAGACGTGTGGCGTTTTCTAGCGTCGTCTGTCATGCTTTTTTGAGTTCTGCGTTGTTTTTCAAATATGTGTACATAGAACGTGGACGCGTATACAGGGTCTACGTCTGAGAAATGCTTTTGAGATGAAACGTCTAAACTGTCTCTTAAATATTTACATTTAATTTGATTTAAAATGGAGCTTTCTAAATGTATTTTGTGAAAACTATATAAAAAAAAAACATTTTGTACAGTAAATATAGTGAAAGCTTTTTTCGTGTTATTAATTCTTTAGCCAACATGAAAAACGATGCACCGGGTGAGAATAACTACACAACATATTACCACAGACCATTTTGAATGGTGCAAAGAGTATTTGTTGTACCACTCAACTACAAATGAGTTGATAGAGAATTTCCATACAAACAAACCAAAGTGGGGCCAGTTCCAACCTGACATCTCTTCCAAACAGCCCATATCCTATGTGATGCATGGCCCTCACCGGCTACACACAGACCACACAGTTTAACAACACGCAACAATGGAAAAGGTCACTCAATTCAACACCCCTTGTTTTGATAGAGTTGCACCAATGGTAGGGAAAGGGAGGGATACAGAGAGGGAGGAAAACTAGGAACACTCCGAGTGAGGCAGAGGAGAGATTGTGTGGCAGAATGAGTTATTTTGCTTCACTTGCTGCCACAGCAGGGGGTTGTGTGTGTCTGTGTGTTGAGAGGGATGGGAATAGCTGGAGGGGGAGGGGGACCTGGAGAGAGCTAGGTCAGATATCACCTGGGAGTTATTGTTGGGTTGTGTTTGCTCTAACACTAACAGGACATGCAGGTGTTCTATTTGTCACAGGAAATTAAACTTGTGTATTCAAGTTTTAAAAGGCTTTTCAAGTTTGTAATTTCCACTGTAAAACGTCAGACTTCATTTTCCCTTACGAAAAATGTATCAATCCCTACAAAAATGTCCATGAATTATAATCCACACAATAATTCACATTTCCTGTTACTGCAGGATTATTCCCCTGCTGTGAGAAACTGATAAAGAAAATAAAACACTGTTTTTATTGTCACTTACACTCTGTAGGTGCAGTGAAATGTGTCGTTTTACACGGTCACCCATAGTTGTATGGTGCCCTTGGAGCAAATTAGGATTAAGTGCCTTGCTCAAGGGCACATCGACAGATTTTTCACCTTGTCGGCTCGGGTATTCGAACTAACAACCTTTCGGTTACTGGCCTATCGCTCTAACCGCTAGGCTACCTGCTGCAGATCTGTACATTACACACCACATCAGTGATTTCAGAACTAACTCTTGTTGAAGACCAATAGAAGCAAATGAAGGTAATGTTAATAACAGTTTTTTGGGGGAAGGGGAGACGGTCTCTCTATTCAAACCATTGTTCAGTTCTTTATGCAAACTATTACAACACAATACGTTTGCAACTCTTCAACACCAGGCTGGAGCAGGGATGTCGTGAGAAAGGAGGGAGACAGAACACTTTAGACAGCTGCATTGACAGAGAGAAAAACATCCATATTTACAGGCGAGAGAGAGAGCAGACACGAGGGATGAGGGATGAGGGTTGAGCGATACAGGTACAATAACATGCTAAAAGAAAAAAAGCATCAATTATAAACAGTCACATGGTCCATGTAAGAGCGTGAGTCACCATTCAAACAGGGCCAAGTCAAATAAAATATCAAATCAAATCAAATGTTATTGGCCACATACACATATTTAGCAGATGTTATTGCGGGAATAGCAAAATTCTTGTTCTGATAGAAGTGATAAAATGTACATTTTTCTCTGCCATCTTTGGTCCATCTATGTTTGAGCAGTGACACAATGATCGTGGCTTGTTTGTAGGGAGTTGGTCTGCACACACACAACGGCAAACATAAGCAGACTCTCACCCATTCAGAGGTGTCAACCGGATCAGTCACTTTCAATGGAGCAGTATCACTCAGACTTAAGGACTCTCTCTCTCTCTCTGAAAGCCGGACGTCTCTGCAGTGTGTTCTGTACAGTATTCTATGATAAAAGCACTCCATTGTTTTCCCATCACTATCGAATATAGGAACATCATATGAATATCTAATTCATGAGCACCTAGCATATGCATTCTCATTAGCACTATTTCATTTAACCCCCTATGAGCCTCCTGTATATCCTGCAGCACCATATAATTGAACCCCCTATGAGCCTCCTGTATATCCTGCAGCACCATATAATTGAACCCCCTATGAGCCTCCTGTATATCCTGCAGCACCATATAATTGAACCCCCTATGAGCCTCCAAAGTTACCCTGTAAAGTCAACAGAGAAGGAACTGAAGAGGGACCGTGTCAACAACACTTGTTGTAGTCGACTAGAGGACAGACAAGGAGGGGACACACCATGTTGACATGCTGAACACACTGAAGTGAGAAAGAGAAAAGAAAAGCTGTCTCGACCAATAAGACGACAGGGAGGAGGAGGGGGATCCAAGGAGGTGATGCATGAATCACAACTTGACCTGTTTGAGAAAGATACTGTGTGAACAAAGAGAAAGGTTGGACAACCTGAAATGGACAACACAACACAAGCTTATATATGTGTTCATTAGAACTCCACCCAGATAGGAGATACTAGGTAATAACATTACACTACACGTCAGCTTTACATTTCTTAGATTTTAAGGCAATTTAGATCACGTTATACTTAACATCACCTTATATTTAACACCTTATATTTAATATCACCTTATATTTAACATCACCATATATTTAATATCTCCTTATACTTAATATCACCTGATACTTAACATCACCTTATACTTAACACCTTATATTTAACATCACCTTATATTTAATATCACCTTATACTTAACATCACCTTATACTTAACATCACCTTAACATCACCATATATTTAATATCCCCTTATATTTAACATCACCTTATATTTAATATCCCCTTATATTTAATATCACCTTATATTTAATATCCCCTTATATTTAATATCACCTTATACTTAACATCACCTTAACATCACCATATATTTAATATCACCTTATATTTAATATCCCCATATATTTAATATCCCCTTATACTTAACATCACCTTATACTTAACATCTCCTTATATTTAATATCACCTTATATTTAACACCTTATATTTAACATCACCTTATATTTAATATCCCCTTATACTTAACATCACCTTATATTTAATATCCCCTTATATTTAACACCTTATATTTAACATCACCTTATATTTAACATCACCTTATACTTAACATCACCTTATATTTAATATCCCCTTATATTTAACACCATATACTTAACATCACCTTATATTTAATATCACCTTATACTTAACATCACCTTATATTTAATATCACCTTATACTTAACATCACCTTATATTTAATATCACCTTATATTTAACATCACCTTATATTTAATATCACATCACCTTATATTTATACTTAACATCACCTTATATTTAATATCACCTTATACTTAACATCACTTATATTTAATATCACCTTATATTTAATATCCCCTTATATTTAACATCCTTATATTTAACATCACCTTATACTTAACATCACCTTATATTTATCACCTTATATTTAACATCACCTTATATTTAACATCACCTTATATTTAACATCACCTTATATTTAACATCACCTTATACTTAACATCACCTTATATTTAACATCACCTTATATTTAATATCACCTTTATTTAACATCACCTTATATTTAACATCACCTTATATTTAACATCACCTTATATTTAACATCACCTTATATTTAACATCACCTTATACTTAACATCACCTTATACTTAACATCACCTTATATTTAACATCACCTTATACTTAACATCACCTTATACTTAACATCACCTTATATTTAACACCTTATATTTAACATCACCTTATACTTAACATCACCTTATACTTAACATCACCTTATATTTAACATCACCTTATACTTAACATCACCTTATACTTAACATCACCTTATATTTAACATCACCTTATATTTAACATCACCTTATACTTAACATCACCTTATACTTAACATCACCTTATATTTAACATCACCTTATATTTAACATCACCTTATACTTAACATCACCTTATATTTAACATCACCTTATATTTAACATCACCTTATACTTAACATCTCCTTATACTTAACATCACCTTATACTTAACATCACCTTATACTTAACATCACCTTATATTTAACATCACCTTATACTTAACATCTCCTTATACTTAACATCACCTTATACTTAACATCACCTTATACTTAACATCTCTTTATATTTAACATCACCTTATACTTAACATCACCTTATACTTAACATCACCTTATACTTAACATCACCTTATACTTAACATCACCTTATATTTAACATCACCTTATATTTAATATCACCTTATACTTAACATCACCTTATATTTAACATCACCTTATATTTAACATCACCTTATACTTAACATCACCTTATATTTAATATCACCTTATATTTAATATCACCTTATACTTAACATCACCTTATATTTAACATCACCTTATACTTAACATCACCTTATATTTAACATCACCTTATACTTAACATCACCTTATACTTAACATCACCTTATACTTAACATCACCTTATATTTAATATCACCTTATACTTAACATCACCTTATATTTAACATCACCTTATATTTAACATCACCTTATATTTAACATCACCTTATACTTAACATCACCTTATATTTAATATCACCTTATATTTAACATCACCTTATACTTAACATCACCTTATATTTAACACCTTATATTTAACACCTTATATTTAACATCACCTTATACTTAACATCACCTTATACTTAACATCACCTTATACTTAACATCACCTTATACTTAACATCACCTTATACTTAACATCTCCTTATATTTAATATCACCTTATATTTAACATCACCTTATACTTAACATCACCTTATATTTAACATCACCTTATACTTAACATCACCTTATATTTAATATCACCTTATATTTAACATCACCTTATACTTAACATCACCTTATATTTAACATCACCTTATACTTAACATCACCTTATATTTAACATCACCTTATATTTAACATCACCTTATATTTAACACCTTATATTTAACATCACCTTATATTTAACATCACCTTATATTTAATATCACCTTATATTTAACATCACCTTATATTTAACATCACCTTATATTTAATATCACCTTATATTTAATATCACCTTATACTTAACACCTTATATTTAACATCACCTTATATTTAATATCACCTTATACTTAACATCACCTTATATTTAACATCACCTTGTATTTAATATCACCTTATATTTAACATCACCTTATACTTAACATCACCTTATATTTAACACCTTATACTTAACATCACCTTATATTTAATATCCCCTTATATTTAACATCACCTTATATTTAACATCACCTTATATTTAATATCCCCTTATATTTAACATCACCTTATATTTAACATCACCTTATATTTAACATCACCTTATATTTATCACCTTATATTTTAACACCTTATTTAATCACCTTATATTTAAATCACCTTATATTTAACACCTTATATTTAACACCTTATATTTAACATCACCTTATATTTAATATCCCCTTATATTTAACATCACCTTATATTTAATATCTCCTTATATTTAACATCACCTTATATTTAACATCACCTTATATTTAACATCACCTTATATTTAACATCACCTTATATTTAACACCTTATATTTAACACCTTATATTTAACACCTTATATTTAACACCTTATATTTAATATCCCCTTATATTTAACACCTTATATTTAACACCTTATATTTAACATCACCTTATATTTAACATCACCTTATATTTAACACCTTATATTTAACATCACCTTATATTTAACACCTTATACTTAACATCACCTTATATTTAATATCACCTTATATTTAACATCACCTTATATTTAAACCTTATATTTAACATCACCTTATATTTAACCTTATACTTAACATCACCTTATATTTAATATCCCTTATATTTAACCTTATATCACCTTATATTTTAATCACCACCTATATTTAACACCTTATATTTAACACCTTATATTTAACATCACCTTATATTTAATATCCCTGGTTATATTTAACATCACCTTATATTTAACATCACCTTATATTTAATATCCCCTTATATTTAACACCTTATATTTAACACCTTATATTTAACATCACCTTATATTTAACACCTTATATTTAACATCACCTTATATTTAACATCACCTTATATTTAACATCACCTTATATTTAACATCACCTTATATTTAACACCTTATACTTAACATCACCTTATATTTAACACCTTATACTTAACATCACCTTATATTTAATATCCCCTTATATTTAACATCACCTTATATTTAACATCACCTTATATTTAACATCACCTTATATTTAACATCACCTTATATTTAACATCACCTTATATTTAACATCACCTTATATTTAATATCCCCTTATATAACACCTTATATTTAATATCCCCTTATATTTAACACCTTATATTTAATACCTTATATTTAACATCACCTTATATTTAATACCTTATATTTAACATCACCTTATATTTAACATCACCTTATATTTAATACCTTATATTTAACACCTTATATTTAATATCACCTTATACTTAACATCACCTTATATTTAATATCCCCTTATATTTAACACCTTATATTTAACATCACCTTATATTTAACATCACATTATACTTAACATCACCTTATATTTAACACCTTATATTTATCACCTTATATTTAACATCACCTTATACTTAACATCACCTTATACTTAACATCACCTTATATTTAACATCACCTTATACTTAACATCACCTTATACTTAACATCACCTTATACTTAACATCACCTTATATTTAATATCACCTTATACTTAACATCACCTTATATTTAATATCACCTTATATTTAACATCACCTTATATTTAACACCTTATATTTAACACCTTATATTTAACACCTTATATTTAACACCTTATATTTAACATCACCTTATATTTAACATCACCTTATATTTAACATCACCTTATATTTAACACCTTATATTTAACATCACCTTATATTTAACATCACCTTATATTTAACACCTTATATTTAACACCTTATATTTAACATCACCTTATATTTAATACCTTATATTTAATACCTTATATTTAACACCTTATATTTAACACCTTATATTTAACATCACCTTATATTTAACACCTTATATTTAATACCTTATATTTAACACCTTATACTTAACATCACCTTATATTTAACACCTTATATTTAACATCACCTTATATTTAACACCTTATATTTAACACCTTATATTTAACACCTTATATTTAACACCTTATATTTAACACCTTATACTTAACATCACCTTATACTTAACATCACCTTATATTTAATACCTTATATTTAACACCTTATATTTAACACCTTATATTTAACACCTTATATTTAACATCACCTTATATTTAACACCTTATATTTAACACCTTATATTTAACACCTTATATTTAACACCTTATATTTAACACCTTATATTTAACATCACCTTATATTTAACATCACCTTATATTTAATACCTTATATTTAACACCTTATATTTAACACCTTATATTTAATACCTTATATTTAACACCACCTTATATTTAACATCACCTTATATTTAACATCACCTTATACTTAACATCACCTTATATTTAACATCACCTTATACTTAACATCACCTTATACTTAACACCTTATATTTAACACCTTATATTTAACATCACCTTATACTTAACATCACCTTATACTTAACATCACCTTATACTTAACATCACCTTATACTTAACATCACCTTATACTTAACATCACCTTATATTTAATATCACCTTATATTTAACATCACCTTATATTTAACACCTTATACTTAACATCACCTTATATTTAACCCCTTATATTTAACACCTTATATTTAACATCACCTTATATTTAACACCTTATACTTAACATCACCTTATATTTAAATCACCTTATATTTAACATCACCTTATTTTAACATCAGGTTATATTTAACACCTTATATTTAACACCTTATATTTAACATCACCTTATATTTAACATCACCTTATACTTAACATCACCTTATATTTGGCCTTATATTTAACATCACCTTATATTTAACATCACCTTATATTTAACATCACCTTATATTTAACATCACCTTATATTTAACACCTTATATTTAACATCAGGTTATATTTAACATCACCTTATATTTAATATCACCTTATATTTAACATCACCTTATATTTAACACCTTATATTTAACACCTTATATTTAACACCTTATATTTAACACCTTATATTTAACATCTGGTCACCTTATATTTAACACCTTATATTTAACACCTGGTTATTTAACATCACCTTATATTTCTGGTTAAATATTTAACATCAGGTTATATTTAACACCTTATATTTAACACCTTATATTTAACACCTTATATTTAACACCTTATATTTAACACCACCTTATATTTAACACCTTATATTTAACACCACCTTATACTTAACATCACCTTATATTTAATATCCCCTTATATTTAACACCTTATATTTAACACCTTATATTTAACATCACCTTATATTTAATATCCCCTTATATTTAACATCACCTTATATTTAATATCCCCTTATATTTAACACCTTATATTTAACACCTTATATTTAACATCACCTTATATTTAACATCACCTTATATTTAACATCACCTTATATTTAATATCCCCTTATATTTAACACCTTATATTTAACACCTTATATTTAACATCACCTTATATTTGGTCTACCTGGTTATATTTAACACCTGGTATATTTAACACCTTATACTTAACATCACCTTATATTTAACATCACCTTATACTTAACATCACCTTATACTTAACACCTTATATTTAACACCTTATATTTAACATCACCTTATACTTAACATCACCTTATACTTAACATCACCTTATACTTAACATCACCTTATACTTAACATCACCTTATACTTAACATCAACTTATACTTAACATCACCTTATATTTAATATCACCTGGTTATATTTAACATCACCTTATACTTAACATCACCTTATATTTAACACCTTATACTTAACATCACCTGGTTATATTTAATATCCCCTTATATTTAACATCACCTTATATTTAACATCACCTTATATTTAACACCTTATACTTAACATCACCTGGTTATATTTAACATCACCTTATATTTAACATCACCTTATATTTAACATCACCTGGTTATATTTAACACCTATATTTAACACCTTATATTTAACATCACCTTATATTTAACATCACCTTATACTTAACATCACCTGGTTATATTTAATATCTACCTTATATTTAACATCCCCTTATATTTAACATCACCTTATATTTAACATCACCTTATATTTAACATCACCTTATATTTAACATCCCCTTATATTTAACATCACCTGGTATATTTAACATCACCTATATTTAACATCACCTTATATTTAACATCACCTGATATTTAACACCTGGTATATTTAAACCTTATATTTAACACCTTATATTTAACACCTTATATTTAACACCACCTTATATTTAAAGTTATATTTAACACCTTATATTTAACATCATCTTATATTTAAACCTTATATTTGATCTGGTCACCTGGTATATTTAAAGGTGATATTTAACACCTTATATTTAACACCTTATATTTAACACCTTATATTTAACACCACCTGGTTATTTAAAGGTTATATTTAACACCTTATATTTAAATCACCTTATATTTAACACCTTATATTTAACATCACCTTATATTTAACACCTTATACTTAACATCACCTTATATTTAATATCCCCTTATATTTAACATCACCTATATTTAACATCACCTTATATTTAACATCACCTTATATTTAACATCACCTTATATTTAACACCACCTTATATTTAACACCTTATATTTAACACCACCTTATATTTAACACCTTATATTTAACACCACCTTATACTTAACATCACCTTATATTTAATATCCCCTTATATTTAACACCTTATATTTAACACCTTATATTTAACATCACCTTATATTTAATATCCTTATATTTAACACCTTATATTTAACACCTTATATTTAACATCACCTTATATTTAAATCTGGTTATATTTAATCACCTTATATTTAACATCACCTTATATTTAAAGGTGATCACCTTATATTTCACCTTATATTTAACATCACCTTATATTTAACATCACCTTATATTTAATATCACCTTATATTTAACATCACCTTATATTTAACACCTTATATTTAACATCACCTTATATTTAACACCTTATACTTAACATCACCTTATATTTAATATCCCCTTATATTTAATATCACCTTATATTTAATATCTCCTTATACTTAACATCACCTTATACTTAACATCTCCTTATATTTAATATCACCTTATATTTAACACCTTATATTTAACACCTTATATTTAACATCACCTTATATTTAACATCACCTTATATTTAATACCTTATATTTAATATCACCTTATATTTAACATCACCTTATATTTAAGGTATCACCTTATATTTAAAGGTTATATTTAATACCTTATATTTAACACCTTATATTTAATCACCTTATATTTAACATCACCTTATATGGTAATACCTTATATTTTTATATTTAACACCTTATATTTAACACCTTATATTTAATACCTTATATTTAACATCACCTTATATTTACACCTTATATTTAACACCTTATATTTATACTTAACATCACCTTATATTTAAACCTTATATTTAACACCTTATATTTAATATATTTAACACCACCTTATATTTAACATCACCTTATATTTAACATCACCTTATACTTAACATCACCTTATATTTAAATCACCTTATACTTAACATCACCTTATACTTAACACCTTATATTTAATACCTTATATTTAACATCACCTTATATTAAATCACCTTATACTTAACATCACCTTATATTTAACATCACCTTATACTTAACATCACCTTATACTTAACATCACCTTATATTTAATATCACCTTATACTTAACATCACCTTATATTTAAACCACCTTATATTTAACATCACCTTATATTTAACACCTTATATTTAATACCTTATATTTAACACCTTATATTTAACACCACCTTATATTTAACATCACCTTATATTTAACATCACCTTATATTTAACACCTTATATTTAACATCACCTTATATTTAACATCACCTTATATTTAACACCTTATATTTAACACCTTATATTTAACATCACCTTATATTTAATACCTTATATTTAATACCTGGTTATATTTAACACCTTATATTTAACACCTTATATTTAACATCACCTTATATTTAACACTTATATTTAATACCTTATATTTAACACCTTATACTTAACATCACCTTATATTTAAACCTTATATTTAACATCACCTTATATTTAAACTTATATTTCACCTATATTTAATATATTTAACATCACCTTATATTTAACACCTTATATTTAACACCTTATATTTAACACCTTATATTTAACACCTTATATAACACCTTTAAATAACACCTTATACTTAACATCACCTTATATTTAACACCTTATATTTAACACCTTATATTTAAATCACCTTATACTTCATCACCTTATATTTAACAGGTTATATTTAACACCTTATATTTAAATCACCTTATATTTAATACCTTATATTTAACATCACCTATATGGTTAACTGGTTATATTTAAACCTTATATTTCACCTTATATTTAACAGGTGATCTGGTTATATTTAACACCTTATATTTAACACCTTATATTTAACACCTTATATTTAACATCACCCTTAACATGGTATATTTAACACCTTATATTTAACACCTTATATAAAGCATCACCTTATATTTAACATCACCTTATATTTAACATCACCTTATACTTAACACCTTATATTTAACACCTTATATTTAATATCACCTTATACTTAACATCACCTTATATTTAACACCTTATATTTAACACCTTATATTTAACACCTTATATTTAATATCACCTTATACTTAACATCACCTTATATTTAATATCACATATTTCACAACACCTTATATTTTGCCTCTATGGCCTATTTATTGCCTTACCTCCCTAATCTTACTACATTTGCACACACTTCACATAGATTTTTCTACTGTATTATTGATTGTATGTTTGTTTATCTCATGTGTAACTCTGTGTTGTTTGTGTCGAACTGCTTTGCTTTATCTTGGTCAGGTCGCATTAGTAAATGAGAACTTGTTCTCAACTGGCCTACCTGGTTTAATAAAGGTGATCTGGTCTACCTGGTTTAATAAAGGTGATCTGGTCTACCTGGTTAAATAAAGGTGATCTGGTCTACCTGGTTAAATAAAGGTGATCTGGTCTACCTGGTTAAATAAAGGTACCTGGTTAAATAAAGGTGATCTGGTCTACCTGGTTAAATAAAGGTGATCTGGTCTACCTGGTTAAATAAAGGTGATCTGGTCTACCTGGTTAAATAAAGGTACCTGGTTAAATAAAGGTGATCTGGTCTACCTGGTTAAATAAAGGTGATCTGGTCTACCTGGTTAAATAAAGGTGATCTGGCCTACCTGGTTAAATAAAGGTGATCTGGTCTACCTGGTTAAATAAATGTGATCTGGTCTACCTGGTTAAATAAAGGTGATCTGGTCTACCTGGTTAAATAAAGGTACCTGGTTAAATAAAGGTGATCTGGTCTACCTGGTTAAATACAGGTGATCTGGTCTACCTGGTTAAATAAAGGTGATCTGGTCTACCTGGTTAAATAAAGGTGATCTGGCCTACCTGGTTAAATAAAGGTGATCTGGTCTACCTGGTTAAATAAAGGTGATCTGGTCTACCTGGTTAAATAAAGGTGATCTGGTCTACCTGGTTAAATAAAGGTGATCTGGTCTACCTGGTTAAATAAAGGTGATCTGGTCTACCTGGTTAAATAAAGGTGATCTGGTCTACCTGGTTAAATAAAGGTACCTGGTTAAATAAAGGTGATCTGGTCTACCTGGTTAAATAAAGGTGATCTGGTCTACCTGGTTAAATAAAGGTGATCTGGTCTACCTGGTTAAATAAAGGTACCTGGTTAAATAAAGGTGATCTGGTCTACCTGGTTAAATAAGGGTGATCTGGTCTACCTGGTTAAACAAAGGTGATCTGGCCTACCTGGTTAAATAAAGGTGATCTGGTCTACCTGGTTAAATAAATGTGATCTGGTCTACCTGGTTAAATAAAGGTGATCTGGTCTACCTGGTTAAATAAAGGTACCTGGTTAAATAAAGGTGATCTGGTCTACCTGGTTAAATACAGGTGATCTGGTCTACCTGGTTAAATAAAGGTGATCTGGTCTACCTGGTTAAATAAAGGTGATCTGGTCTACCTGGTTAAATACAGGTGATCTGGTCTACCTGGTTAAATAAAGGTGATCTGGCCTTCCTGGTTTCCCATGTGGTCGTCCACAAGGTCCAGAGGTCCACAGTGAATATGTGATATATTTCCCATGTGGTCATCCACAAGGTCCAGAGCTCCACAGTGAATATGTGATATATTTCCCATGTGGTCGTCCACAAGGTCCAGAGGTCCACAGTGAATATGTGATATATTTCCCATGTGGTCGTCCACAAGGCCCAGAGGTCCACAGTGAATATGTGATATATTTCCCATGTGGTCGTCCACAAGGTCCAGAGGTCCACAGTGAATATGTGATATATTTCCCATGTGGTCGTCCACAAGGTCCAGAGGTCCACAGTGAATATGTGATATATTTCCCATGTGGTCGTCCACAAGGCTCCAGAGGTCCACAGTGAATATGTGATATAAGGTCCACAGTCCAGGTCCACAGTGAATATGTGATATATTTCCCATGTGGTCGTCCACAAGGTCCAGAGGTCCACAGTGAATATGTGATATATTTCCCATGTGGTCGTCCACAAGGCCCAGAGGTCCACAGTGAATATGTGATATATTTCCCATGTGGTCGTCCACAAGGTCCAGAGCTCCACAGTGAATATGTGATATATTTCCCATGTGGTCGTCCACAAGGTCCAGAGCTCCACAGTGAATATGTGATATATTTCCCATGTGGTCGTCCACAAGGTCCAGAGGTCCACAGTGAATATGTGATATATTTCCCATGTGGTCGTCCACAAGGTCCAGAGCTCCACAGTGAATATGTGATATATTTCCCATGTGGTCGTCCACAAGGTCCAGAGCTCCACAGTGAATATGTGATATATTTCCCATGTGGTCGTCCACAAGGCCCAGAGCTCCACAGTGAATATGTGATATATTTCCCATGTGGTCGTCCACAAGGTCCAGAGGTCCACAGTGAATATGTGATATATTTCCCATGTGGTCGTCCACAAGGTCCAGAGCTCCACAGTGAATATGTGATATATTTCCCATGTGGTCGTCCACAAGGTCCAGAGGTCCACAGTGAATATGTGATATATTTCCCATGTGGTCGTCCACAAGGCCCAGAGCTCCACAGTGAATATGTGATATATTTCCCATGTGGTCGTCCACAAGGTCCAGAGGTCCACAGTGAATATGTGATATATTTCCCATGTGGTCGTCCACAAGGTCCAGAGGTCCACAGTGAATATGTGATATATTTCCCATGTGGTCGTCCACAAGGTCCAGAGGTCCACAGTGAATATGTGATATATTTCCCATGTGGTCAGTGAATATGTGTCCACAAGGTCCAGAGGTCCACAGTGAATATGTGATATATTTCCCATGTGGTCGTCCACAAGGCCCAGAGCTCCACAGTGAATATGTGATATATTTCCCATGTGGTCGTCCACAAGGCCCAGAGGTCCACAGTGAATATGTGATATATTTCCCATGTGGTCGTCCACAAGGTCCAGAGGTCCACAGTGAATATGTGATATATTTCCCATGTGGTCGTCCACAAGGTCCAGAGGTCCACAGTGAATATGTGATATATTTCCCATGTGGTCGTCCACAAGGCCCAGAGGTCCACAGTGAATATGTGATATATTTCCCATGTGGTCGTCCACAAGGCCCAGAGGTCCACAGTGAATATGTGATATATTTCCCATGTGGTGATATATTTCCCACAAGGTCCAGAGGTCCACAGTGAATATGTGATATATTTCCCATGTGGTCGTCCACAAGGTCCAGAGGTCCACAGTGAATATGTGATATATTTCCCATGTGGTCGTCCACAAGGTCCAGAGGTCCACAGTGAATATGTGATATATTTCCCATGTGGTCGTCCACAAGGCCCAGAGCTCCACAGTGAATATGTGATATATTTCCCATGTGGTCGTCCACAAGGCCCAGAGGTCCACAGTGAATATGTGATATATTTCCCATGTGGTCGTCCACAAGGTCCAGAGGTCCACAGTGAATATGTGATATATTTCCCATGTGGTCGTCCACAAGGCCCAGAGCTCCACAGTGAATATGTGATATATTTCCCATGTGGTCGTCCACAAGGTCCAGAGGTCCACAGTGAATATGTGATATATTTCCCATGTGGTCGTCCCAGTGAATATGTGATATATTTCCAGAGAGTCCACAGTGAATATGTGATATATTTCCCATGTGGTCGTCCACAAGGCCCAGAGCTCCACAGTGAATATGTGATATATTTCCCATGTGGTCGTCCACAAGGTCCAGAGCTCCACAGTGAATATGTGATATATTTCCCATGTGGTCGTCCACAAGGCCCAGAGCTCCACAGTGAATATGTGATATATTTCCCATGTGGTCGTCCACAAGGTCCAGAGCTCCACAGTGAATATGTGATATATTTCCCATGTGGTCGTCCACAAGGCCCAGAGGTCCACAGTGAATATGTGATATATTTCCCATGTGGTCGTCCACAAGGCCCAGAGCTCCACAGTGAATATGTGATATATTTCCCATGTGGTCGTCCACAAGGTCCAGAGCTCCACAGTGAATATGTGATATATTTCCCATGTGGTCGTCCACAAGGCCCAGAGCTCCACAGTGAATATGTGATATATTTCCCATGTGGTCGTCCACAAGGTCCAGAGGTCCACAGTGAATATGTGATATATTTCCCATGTGGTCGTCCACAAGGCCCAGAGGTCCACAGTGAATATGTGATATATTTCCCATGTGGTCGTCCACAAGGTCCAGAGCTCCACAGTGAATATGTGATATATTTCCCATGTGGTCGTCCACAAGGTCCAGAGCTCCACAGTGAATATGTGATATATTTCCCATGTGGTCGTCCACAAGGCCCAGAGGTCCACAGTGAATATGTGATATATTTCCCATGTGGTCGTCCACAAGGCCCAGAGCTCCACAGTGAATATGTGATATATTTCCCATGTGGTCGTCCACAAGGCCCAGAGCTCCACAGTGAATATGTGATATATTTCCCATGTGGTCGTCCACAAGGTCCAGAGGTCCACAGTGAATATGTGATATATTTCCCATGTGGTCGTCCACAAGGCCCAGAGGTCCACAGTGAATATGTGATATATTTCCCATGTGGTCGTCCACAAGGCCCAGAGGTCCACAGTGAATATGTGATATATTTCCCATGTGGTCGTCCACAAGGCCCAGAGTCCACAGTGAATATGTGATATATTTCCCATGTGGTCGTCCACAAGGCCCAGAGGTCCACAGTGAATATGTGATATATTTCCCATGTGGTCGTCCACAAGGTCCAGAGGTCCACAGTGAATATGTGATATATTTCCCATGTGGTCGTCCACAAGGCCCAGAGTCCACAGTGAATATGTGATATATTTCCCATGTGGTCCACAGTGAATATGTGATCCATGTGGGCCCAGAGCTCCACAGTGAATATGTGATATATTTCCCATGTGGTCGTCCACAAGGCCCAGAGGTCCACAGTGAATATGTGATATATTTCCCATGTGGTCGTCCACAAGGCCCAGAGCTCCACAGTGAATATGTGATATATTTCCCATGTGGTCGTCCACAAGGTCCAGAGGTCCACAGTGAATATGTGATATATTTCCCATGTGGTCGTCCACAAGGCCCAGAGCTCCACAGTGAATATGTGATATATTTCCCATGTGGTCGTCCACAAGGCCCAGAGCTCCACAGTGAATATGTGATATATTTCCCATGTGGTCGTCCACAAGGTCCAGAGGTCCACAGTGAATATGTGATATATTTCCCATGTGGTCGTCCACAAGGCCCAGAGGTCCACAGTGAATATGTGATATATTTCCCATGTGGTCGTCCACAAGGCCCAGAGCTCCACAGTGAATATGTGATATATTTCCCATGTGGTCGTCCACAAGGCCCAGAGGTCCACAGTGAATATGTGATATATTTCCCATGTGGTCGTCCACATGTGATATATTTCCCAGGCCCAGAGCTCCACAGTGAATATGTGATATATTTCAAGGCCCAGATCCACAGTGGTCGTCCACAAGGCCCAGAGTCCACAGTGAATATGTGATATATTTCCCATGTGGTCGTCCACAAGGCCCAGAGGTCCACAGTGAATATGTGATATATTTCCCATGTGGTCGTCCACAAGGCCCAGAGGTCCACAGTGAATATGTGATATATTTCCCATGTCCACAAGGCCCGTCCACAGTGAATATGTGATATAAGGCCCAGAGTCCACAGTGAATATGTGATATATTTCCCATGTGGTCGTCCACAAGGCCCAGAGGTCCACAGTGAATATGTGATATATTTCCCATGTGGTCGTCCACAAGGCCCAGAGCTCCACAGTGAATATGTGATATATTTCCCATGTGGTCGTCCACAAGGCCCAGAGGTCCACAGTGAATATGTGATATATTTCCCATGTGGTCGTCCACAAGGCCCAGAGGTCCACAGTGAATATGTGATATATTTCCCATGTGGTCGTCCACAAGGCCCAGAGGTCCACAGTGAATATGTGAATATATATTTCCCATGTGGTCGTCCACAAGGTCCAGAGCTCCACAGTGAATATGTGATATATTTCCCATGTGGTCGTCCACAAGGTCCAGAGGTCCACAGTGAATATGTGATATATTTCCCATGTCCAGAGGTCCACAGTGAATATGTGATATATTTCGTCCACAAGGCCCAGAGCTCCACAGTGAATATGTGATATATTTCCCATGTGGTCGTCCACAAGGTCCAGAGCTCCACAGTGAATATGTGATATATTTCCCATGTGGTCGTCCACAAGGCCCAGAGCTCCACAGTGAATATGTGATATATTTCCCATGTGGTCGTCCACAAGGCCCAGAGCTCCACAGTGAATATGTGATATATTTCCCATGTGGTCGTCCACAAGGCCCAGAGCTCCACAGTGAATATGTGATATATTTCCCATGTGGTCGTCCACAAGGCCCAGAGCTCCACAGTGAAAGTGATATATTTCCCAGAGGCCCAGAGTCCACAGTGAATATGTGATATATTTCCCATGTGGTCGTCCACAAGGTCCAGAGGTCCACAGTGAATATGTGATATATTTCATGTGGTCGTCCACAAGGCCCAGAGCTCCACAGTGAATGGTCGTCCACAAGGCCCAGAGGTCCACAGTGAATATGTGATATATTTCCCATGTGGTCGTCCACAAGGTCCAGAGGTCCACAGTGAATATGTGATATATTTCCCATGTGGTCGTCCACAAGGCCCAGAGCTCCACAGTGAATATGTGATATATTTCCCATGTGGTCGTCCACAAGGCCCAGAGCTCCACAGTGAATATGTGATATATTTCCCATGTGGTCGTCCACAAGGCCCAGAGCTCCACAGTGAATATGTGATATATTTCCCATGTGGTCGTCCACAAGGTCCAGAGCTCCACAGTGAATATGTGATATATTTCCCATGTGGTCGTCCACAAGGCCCAGAGGTCCACAGTGAATATGTGATATATTTCCCATGTGGTCGTCCACAAGGCCCAGAGCTCCACAGTGAATATGTGATATATTTCCCATGTGGTCGTCCACAAGGTCCAGAGCTCCACAGTGAATATGTGATATATTTCCCATGTGGTCGTCCACAAGGCCCAGAGCTCCACAGTGAATATGTGATATATTTCCCATGTGGTCGTCCACAAGGCCCAGAGGTCCACAGTGAATATGTGATATATTTCCCATGTGGTCGTCCACAAGGTCCAGAGCTCCACAGTGAATATGTGATATATATATTTCCCAGTGTGTGTCGTCCACAAGGCCCAGAGGTCCACAGTGAATATGTGATATATTTCCCATGTGGTCGTCCACAAGGTCCAGAGGTCCACAGTGAATATGTGATATATTTCCCATGTGGTCGTCCACAAGGCCCAGAGGTCCACAGTGAATATGTGATATATTTCCCATGTGGTCGTCCACAAGGCCCAGAGGTCCACAGTGAATATGTGATATATTTCCCATGTGGTCGTCCACAAGGTCCAGAGGTCCACAGTGAATATGTGATATATTTCCCATGTGGTCGTCCACAAGGCCCAGAGGTCCACAGTGAATATGTGATATATTTCCCATGTGGTCGTCCACAAGGCCCAGAGCTCCACAGTGAATATGTGATATATTTCCCATGTGGTCGTCCACAAGGCCCAGAGCTCCACAGTGAATATGTGATATATTTCCCATGTGGTCGTCCACAAGGCCCAGAGGTCCACAGTGAATATGTGATATATTTCCCATGTGGTCGTCCACAAGGCCCAGAGCTCCACAGTGAATATGTGATATATTTCCCATGTGGTCGTCCACAAGGCCCAGAGGTCCACAGTGAATATGTGATATATTTCCCATGTGGTCGTCCACAAGGCCCAGAGCTCCACAGTGAATATGTGATATATTTCCCATGTGGTCGTCCACAAGGCCCAGAGCTCCACAGTGAATATGTGATATATTTCCCATGTGGTCGTCCACAAGGCCCAGAGCTCCACAGTGAATATGTGATATATTTCCCATGTGGTCGTCCACAAGGCCCAGAGGTCCACAGTGAATATGTGATATATTTCCCATGTGGTCGTCCACAAGGCCCAGAGCTCCACAGTGAATATGTGATATATTTCCCATGTGGTCGTCCACAAGGCCCAGAGGTCCACAGTGAATATGTGATATATTTCCCATGTGGTCGTCCACAAGGCCCAGAGCTCCACAGTGAATATGTGATATATTTCCCAGAGGTCCACAGTGAATATGTGATATATTTCCCATGTGGTCCACAAGGCCCAGAGGTCCACAGTGAATATGTGATATATTTCCCATGTGGTCGTCCACAAGGCCCAGAGGTCCACAGTGAATATGTGATATATTTCCCATGTGGTCGTCCACAAGGCCCAGAGCTCCACAGTGAATATGTGATATATTTCCCATGTGGTCGTCCACAAGGCCCAGAGCTCCACAGTGAATATGTGATATATTTCCCATGTGGTCGTCCACAAGGCCCAGAGGTCCACAGTGAATATGTGATATATTTCCCAGTCCACAAGGTCCAGAGGTCCACAGTGAATATGTGATATATTTCCCATGTGGTCGTCCACAAGGTCCAGAGGTCCACAGTGAATATGTGATATATTTCCCATGTGGTCGTCCACAAGGCCCAGAGGTCCACAGTGAATATGTGATATATTTCCCATGTGGTCGTCCACAAGGTCCAGAGGTCCACAGTGAATATGTGATATATTTCCCATGTGGTCGTCCACAAGGCCCAGAGGTCCACAGTGAATATGTGATATATTTCCCATGTGGTCGTCCACAAGGCCCAGAGGTCCACAGTGAATATGTGATATATTTCCCATGTGGTCGTCCACAAGGCCCAGAGCTCCACAGTGAATATGTGATATATTTCCCATGTGGTCGTCCACAAGGCCCAGAGCTCCACAGTGAATATGTGATATATTTCCCATGTGGTCGTCCACAAGGCCCAGAGTCCACAGTGAATATGTGATATATTTCCCATGTGGTCGTCCACAAGGCCCAGAGCTCCACAGTGAATATGTGATATATTTCCCATGTGGTCGTCCACAAGGCCCAGAGGTCCACAGTGAATATGTGATATATTTCCCATGTGGTCGTCCACAAGGTCCAGAGGTCCACAGTGAATATGTGATATATTTCCCATGTGGGTCCACAAGGCCCAGAGCTCCACAGTGAATATGTGATATATTTCCCATGTGGTCGTCCACAAGGCCCAGAGGTCCACAGTGAATATGTGATATATTTCCCATGTGGTCGTCCACAAGGCCCAGAGGTCCACAGTGAATATGTGATATATTTCCCATGTGGTCAGAGGTCCCACAAGGCCCAGAGGTCCACAGTGAATATGTGATATATTTCCCATGTGGTCAGTCCACAAGGTCCAGAGGTCCACAGTGAATATGTGATATATTTCCCATGTGGTCGTCCACAAGGCCCAGAGCTCCAGTGAACAGTGAATATGTGAATATATATTTCCCATGTGGTCGTCCACAAGGTCCAGAGGTCCACAGTGAATATGTGATATATTTCCCATGTGGTCGTCCACAAGGCCCAGAGGTCCACAGTGAATATGTGATATATTTCCCATGTGGTCGTCCACAAGGCCCAGAGCTCCACAGTGAATATGTGATATATTTCCCATGTGGTCGTCCACAAGGCCCAGAGCTCCACAGTGAATATGTGATATATTTCCCATGTGGTCGTCCACAAGGCCCAGAGCTCCACAGTGAATATGTGATATATTTCCCATGTGGTCGTCCACAAGGCCCAGAGGTCCACAGTGAATATGTGATATATTTCCCATGTGGTCGTCCACAAGGCCCAGAGGTCCACAGTGAATATGTGATATATTTCCCATGTGGTCGTCCACAAGGCCCAGAGCTCCACAGTGAATATGTGATATATTTCCCATGTGGTCGTCCACAAGGCCCAGAGGTCCACAGTGAATATGTGATATATTTCCCATGTGGTCGTCCACAAGGCCCAGAGGTCCACAGTGAATATGTGATATATTTCCCATGTGGTCGTCCACAAGGTCCAGAGGTCCACAGTGAATATGTGATATTTATTTCACAAGGCCCAGAGGTCCACAGTGAATATGTGATATATTTCCCGTCCACAAGGTCCAGAGCTCCACAGTGAATATGTGATATATTTCCCATGTGGTCGTCCACAAGGCCCAGAGCTCCACAGTGAATATGTGATATATTTCCCATGTGGTCGTCCACAAGGTCCAGAGGTCCACAGTGAATATGTGATATATTTCCCATGTGGTCGTCCACAAGGCCCAGAGGTCCACAGTGAATATGTGATATATTTCCCATGTGGTCGTCCACAAGGCCCAGAGGTCCACAGTGAATATGTGATATATTTCCCATGTGGTCGTCCACAAGGCCCAGAGGTCCACAGTGAATATGTGATATATTTCCCATGTGGTCGTCCACAAGGCCCAGAGGTCCACAGTGAATATGTGATATATTTCCCATGTGGTCAGTCCACAAGGCCCAGAGGTCCACAGTGAATGAATGTGATATATTTCCCATGTGGTCGTCCACAAGGCCCAGAGGTCCACAGTGAATATGTGATATATTTCCCATGTGGTCGTCCACAAGGTCCAGAGCTCCACAGTGAATATGTGATATAATGTGGGTCCACAAGGCCCAGAGGTCCACAGTGAATATGTGATATATTTCCCATGTGGTCGTCCACAAGGCCCAGAGGTCCACAGTGAATATGTGATATATTTCCCATGTGGTCAAGGTCCAGAGTCCACAGTGAATATGTGATATATTTCCCAGAGCTCCACAGTGAATATGTGATATATTTCCCATGTGGTCGTCCACAAGGCCCAGAGGTCCACAGTGAATATGTGATATATTTCCCATGTGGTCGTCCACAAGGCCCAGAGCTCCACAGTGAATATGTGATATATTTCCCATGTGGTCGTCCACAAGGCCCAGAGCTCCACAGTGAATATGTGATATATGTGGTCGTCCACAATTTCCACAGTGAATATGTGATATATTTCCCATGTGGTCGTCCACAAGGCCCAGAGGTCCACAGTGAATATGTGATATATTTCCCATGTGGTCGTCCACAAGGCCCAGAGTCCACAGTGAATATGTGATATATTTCCCATGTGGTCGTCCACAAGGCCCAGAGCTCCACAGTGAATATGTGATATATTTCCCATGTGGTCGTCCACAAGGCCCAGAGGTCCACAGTGAATATGTGATATATTTCCCATGTGGTCGTCCACAAGGCCCAGAGCTCCACAGTGAATATGTGATATATTTCCCATGTGGTCGTCCACAAGGCCCAGAGCTCCACAGTGAATATGTGATATATTTCCCATGTGGTCGTCCACAAGGCCCAGAGGTCCACAGTGAATATGTGATATATTTCCCAGGCCCAGAGGTCCACAGTGAATATGTGATATATTTCCCATGTGGTCGTCCACAAGGCCCAGAGCTCCACAGTGAATATGTGATATATTTCCCATGTGGTCGTCCACAAGGCCCAGAGCTCCACAGTGAATATGTGATATATTTCCCATGTGGTCGTCCACAAGGCCCAGGTCCACAGTGAATATGTGATATATTTCCCATGTGGTCGTCCACAAGGTCCAGAGGTCCACAGTGAATATGTGTTATATTTCCCATGAATATGGATATATTTCATGTGGTCCACAAGGTCCAGAGGTCCACAGTGAATATGTGATATATTTCCCATGTGGTCGTCCACAAGGTCCAGAGGTCCACAGTGAATATGTGATATATTTCCCATGTGGTCGTCCACAAGGCCCAGAGGTCCACAGTGAATATGTGATATATTTCCCATGTGGTCGTCCACAAGGTCCAGAGGTCCACAGTGAATATGTGATATATTTCCCATGTGGTGTCCACAAGGCCCAGAGGTCCACAGTGAATATGTGATATATTTCCCACAAGGTCCAGAGGTCCACAGTGAATATGTGATATATTTCCCATGTGGGCCCAAGGCCCAGAGTCCACAGTGAATATGTGATATATTTCCCATGTGGTTCCACAAGGCCCAGAGCTCCACAGTGAATATGTGATATATTTCCCATGTGGTCGTCCACAAGGCCCAGAGCTCCACAGTGAATATGTGATATATTTATGTGGTGTCCACAAGGCCCAGAGCTCCACAGTGAATATGTGATATATTTCCCATGTGGTCGTCCACAAGGCCCAGAGGTCCACAGTGAATATGTGATATATTTCCCATGTGGTCGTCCACAAGGCCCAGAGCTCCACAGTGAATATGTGATATATTTCCCATGTGGTCGTCCACAAGGCCCAGAGGTCCACAGTGAATATGTGATATATTTCCCATGTGGTCGTCCACAAGGCCCAGAGCTCCACAGTGAATACAGTGAATATGTGATATATTTCCCATGTGGTCGTCCACAAGGTCCAGAGCTCCACAGTGAATATGTGATATATTTCCCATGTGGTCGTCCACAAGGCCCAGAGGTCCACAGTGAATATGTGATATATTTCCCATGTGGTCGTCCACAAGGCCCAGAGCTCCACAGTGAATATGTGATATATTTCCCATGTGGTCGTCCACAAGGCCCAGAGCTCCACAGTGAATATGTGATATATTTCCCATGTGGTCGTCCACAAGGCCCAGAGCTCCACAGTGAATATGTGATATATTTCCCATGTGGTTCCCAGATCCACAGTGAATATGTGATATATTTCCCATGTGGTCGTCCACAAGGCCCAGAGCTCCACAGTGAATATGTGATATATTTCCCATGTGGTCGTCCACAAGGCCCAGAGGTCCACAGTGAATATGTGATATATTTCCCATGTGGTCGTCCACAAGGTCCAGAGGTCCACAGTGAATATGTGATATATTTCCCATGTGGTCGTCCACAAGGCCCAGAGGTCCACAGTGAATATGTGATATATTTCCCATGTGGGTCCACAAGGTCCAGAGCTCCACAGTGAATATGTGATATATTTCCCATGTGGTCGTCCCAAGGCCCAGAGGTCCACAGTGAATATGTGATATATTTCCCATGTGGTCGTCCACAAGGTCCAGAGGTCCACAGTGAATATGTGATATATTTCCCATGTGGTCGTCCACAAGGCCCAGAGCTCCACAGTGAATATGTGATATATTTCCCAGTCCACAAGGCCCAGAGCTCCACAGTGAATATGTGATATATTTCCCATGTGGTCGTCCACAAGGCCCAGAGCTCCACAGTGAATATGTGATATATTTCCCATGTGGTCGTCCACAAGGTGTCCACAGTGAATAGTGATATATTTCCCAGAGCTCCACAGTGAATATGTGATATATTTCCCAGTCCACAAGGCCCAGAGGTCCACAGTGAATATGTGATATATTTCCCATGTGGTCGTCCACAAGGCCCAGAGCTCCACAGTGAATATGTGATATATTTCACAAGGCCCAGATCCACAGTGGTGATATATTTCCCATGTGGTCGTCCAGCAAGGCCCAGAGGTCCACAGTGAATATGTGATATATTTCCCATGTGGTCGTCCACAAGGCCCAGAGGTCCACAGTGAATATGTGATATATTTCCCATGTGGTCGTCCACAAGGCCCAGAGCTCCACAGTGAATATGTGATATATTTCCCATGTGGTCGTCCACAAGGCCCAGAGCTCCACAGTGAATATGTGATATATTTCCCATGTGGTCGTCCACAAGGCCCAGAGCTCCACAGTGAATATGTGATATATTTCCCATGTGGTCGTCCACAAGGCCCAGAGGTCCACAGTGAATATGTGATATATTTCCCATGTGGTCGTCCACAAGGCCCAGAGCTCCACAGTGAATATGTGATATATTTCCCATGTGGTCGTCCACAAGGCCCAGAGGTCCACAGTGAATATGTGATATATTTCCCATGTGGTCGTCCACAAGGCCCAGAGCTCCACAGTGAATATGTGATATATTTCCCATGTGGTCGTCCACAAGGCCCAGAGCTCCACAGTGAATATGTGATATATTTCCCATGTGGTCGTCCACAAGGCCCAGAGGTCCACAGTGAATATGTGATATATTTCCCATGTGGTCGTCCACAAGGCCCAGAGCTCCACAGTGAATATGTGATATATTTCCCATGTGGTCGTCCACAAGGCCCAGAGGTCCACAGTGAATATGTGATATATTTCCCATGTGGTCGTCCACAAGGTCCAGAGGTCCACAGTGAATATGTGTTATATTTCCCATGTGGTGAATATGTGATATATTTCACAAGGTCCAGAGGTCCACAGTGAATATGTGATATATTTCCCATGTGGTCGTCCACAAGGTCCAGAGGTCCACAGTGAATATGTGATATATTTCCCATGTGGTCGTCCACAAGGCCCAGAGGTCCACAGTGAATATGTGATATATTTCCCATGTGGTCGTCCACAAGGTCCAGAGGTCCACAGTGAATATGTGATATATTTCCCATGTGGTCGTCCACAAGGCCCAGAGGTCCACAGTGAATATGTGATATATTTCCCATGTGGTCGTCCACAAGGTCCAGAGCTCCACAGTGAATATGTGATATATTTCCCATGTGGTCGTCCACAAGGCCCAGAGCTCCACAGTGAATATGTGATATATTTCCCATTTCCCAGTGAATATGTGATATATTTCCCATGTGGTCGTCCACAAGGCCCAGAGCTCCACAGTGAATATGTGATATATTTCCCATGTGGTTCCACAAGGCCCAGAGCTCCACAGTGAATATGTGATATATTTCCCATGTGGTCGTCCACAAGGCCCAGAGGTCCACAGTGAATATGTGATATATTTCCCATGTGGTCGTCCACAAGGCCCAGAGCTCCACAGTGAATATGTGATATATTTCCCATGTGGTCGTCCACAAGGCCCAGAGCTCCACAGTGAATATGTGATATATTTCCCATGTGGTCGTCCACAAGGCCCAGAGCTCCACAGTGAATATGTGATATATTTCCCATGTGGTCGTCCACAGGCCCAGAGGTCCCAGAAGTGATATATTTCCCCACAGTGAATGAATGTGTTATATTTCCCATGTGGTCGTCCACAAGGCCCAGAGCTCCACAGTGAATATGTGATATATTTCCCATGTGGTCGTCCACAAGGCCCAGAGGTCCACAGTGAATATGTGATATATTTCCCATGTGGTCGTCCACAAGGTCCAGAGGTCCACAGTGAATATGTGATATATTTCCCATGTGGTCGTCCACAAGGCCCAGAGCTCCACAGTGAATATGTGATATATTTCCCATGTGGTCGTCCACAGGCCCAGGTCCACAGTGAATATGTGATATATTTCCGTCCACAAGGCCCAGAGCTCCACAGTGAATATGTGATATATTTCCCATGTGGTCGTCCACAAGGCCCAGAGCTCCACAGTGAATATGTGATATATTTCCCATGTGGTCGTCCACAAGGCCCAGAGGTCCACAGTGAATATGTGATATATTTCCCATGTGGTCGTCCACAAGGCCCAGAGCTCCACAGTGAATATGTGATATATTTCCCATGTGGTCGTCCACAAGGTCCAGAGGTCCACAGTGAATATGTGATATATTTCCCATGTGGTCGTCCACAAGGCCCAGAGGTCCACAGTGAATATGTGATATATTTCCCAGATGTGGTGATATATTTCCCATGTGGTCCACAAGGCCCAGAGCTCCACAGTGAATATGTGATATATTTCCCATGTGGTCGTCCACAAGGCCCAGAGCTCCACAGTGAATATGTGATATATTTCCCATGTGGTCGTCCACAAGGCCCAGAGGTCCACAGTGAATATGTGATATATTTCCCATGTGGTCGTCCACAAGGCCCAGAGGTCCACAGTGAATATGTGATATATTTCCCATGTGGTCGTCCACAAGGCCCAGAGCTCCACAGTGAATATGTGATATATTTCCCATGTGGTCGTCCACAAGGTCCAGAGCTCCACAGTGAATATGTGATATATTTCCCATGTGGTCGTCAAGGCCCACAAGGATATATTTCCCAGAGGTCCTCCACAGTGAATATGTGATATATTTCCCATGTGGTCGTCCACAAGGCCCAGAGGTCCACAGTGAATATGTGATATATTTCCCATGTGGTCGTCCACAAGGCCCAGAGGTCCACAGTGAATATGTGATATATTTCCCATGTGGTCGTCCACAAGGCCCAGAGGTCCACAGTGAATATGTGATATATTTCCCATGTGGTCGTCCACAAGGCCCAGAGGTCCACAGTGAATATGTGATATATTTCCCATGTGGTCGTCCACAAGGCCCAGAGCTCCACAGTGAATATGTGATATATTTCCCATGTGGTCGTCCACAAGGCCCAGAGCTCCACAGTGAATAGTGAATGATATATTTCCCATGTGGTCGTCCACAAGGCCCAGAGCTCCACAGTGAATATGTGATATATTTCCCATGTGGTCGTCCACAAGGCCCAGAGGTCCACAGTGAATATGTGATATATTTCCCATGTGGTCGTCCACAAGGCCCAGAGGTCCACAGTGAATATGTGATATATTTCCCATGTGGTCGTCCACAAGGCCCAGAGGTCCACAGTGAATATGTGATATATTTCCCATGTGGTCGTCCACAAGGCCCAGAGCTCCACAGTGAATATGTGATATATTTCCCATGTGGTCGTCCACAAGGCCCACAAGGTCCAGAGGTCCACAGTGAATATGTGATATATTTCCCATGTGGTCGTCCACAAGGCCCAGAGCTCCACAGTGAATATGTGATATATTTCCCATGTGGTCGTCCACAAGGTCCAGAGCTCCACAGTGAATATGTGATATATTTCCCATGTGGTCGTCCACAAGGCCCAGAGGTCCACAGTGAATATGTGATATATTTCCCATGTGGTCGTCCACAAGGTCCACAGTGAATATGTGATATATTTCCCATGTGGTCGTCCACAAGGCCCAGAGGTCCACAGTGAATATGTGATATATTTCCCATGTGGTCGTCCACAAGGTCCAGAGGTCCACAGTGAATATGTGATATATTTCCCATGTGGTCGTCCACAAGGCCCAGAGCTCCACAGTGAATATGTGATATATTTCCCATGTGGTCGTCCACAAGGCCCAGAGCTCCACAGTGAATATGTGATATATTTCCCATGTCGTCCACAAGGCCCAGAGTCCACAGTGAATATGTGATATATTTCCCAGAGGTCCAGAGGTCCACAGTGAATATGTGATATATTTCCCATGTGGTCGTCCACAAGGCCCAGAGGTCCACAGTGAATATGTGATATATTTCCCATGTGGGTCCACAAGGCCCAGAGGTCCACAGTGAATATGTGATATATTTCCCATGTGGTCGTCCACAAGGCCCAGAGTCCACAGTGAATATGTGATATATTTCCCATGTGGTCGTCCACAAGGCCCAGAGCTCCACAGTGAATATGTGATATATTTCCCATGTGGTCGTCCACAAGGCCCAGATCCACAGTGAATATGTGATATATTTCCCATGTGGTAGTCCACAAGGCCCAGAGACAGTGAATATGTGATATATTTCCCATGTGGTCGTCCACAAGTCCAGAGGTCCACAGTGAATATGTGATATATTTCCCATGTGGTCGTCCACAAGGCCCAGAGGTCCACAGTGAATATGTGATATATTTCCCATGTGGTCGTCCACAAGGCCCAGAGGTCCACAGTGAATATGTGATATATTTCCCATGTGGTCGTCCACAAGGCCCAGAGGTCCACAGTGAATATGTGATATATTTCCCATGTGGTCGTCCACAAGGCCCAGAGCTCCACAGTGAATATGTGATATATTTCCCATGTGGTCGTCCACAAGGTCCAGAGGTCCACAGTGAATATGTGTTATATTTCCTCGCTTTCAACATTGGCACAAAAATATTCCTCTATCCATCTTTTTCTTAAATGTTTGATGCTGCCTGACTGTCTAGCTTTCATCTGGGTGATTATTAGTGAGCTGGACACAATCAAGAATCTGTGTGAATGTAGGTCCATGATCATTCCCACACTTTCCATTTGGTTGTATTCATTTTAAAGTAGTTAGTCTCACCCCGGGATTACAGTACAGGAACACAGTCATGTGACTTAAGTAGGGCACCTAGATTGAGACACTGTAGTTACTTCACACAGAGAACTATAGTTGCGTGCATTAAAGTAAATGTACGCAGGCAGAGCCAGACGAATCAGCCTCTCCCCCCTCCACAAGGAGATTTACGTAACCCCTAGGATGCATAATGCAGGGCTCACCATTTCTACATTACCAATACAAGTTCCCCTGGAGTCAAATAAGGTTGTGTCAACTGAAATATGAGCTGGGACAACATGTGTGCATGTTACAGACAGACCCAAACAACAAGCTTAGTTTAATATTTTAGACGACTTGCAATAGAAGGCCTCCGGGTTCCATTGCTGCTATCGATAGCCTTTCAAAAAACTTCAAGTCTACAAAATCTCTTTTACCAAACACTCCAGACGCCATACATCATATTTATTGCGTCACAAATCTCTGACCACCTTGTATGAAGTCATAGGTTGATCTTTAAAGAATGACCTAGTGACCTTACACCAGTAAATGTGAATTGCTTGGGGGAAATGCACACACACACACACACACACACACACACACACACACACACACACACACACACACACACACACACACACACACACACACACACACACACACACACACACACACACACACACACACACACACACACACACACACACACCAATCATAAACCGCAGAAGAGAAACACAGTGACATGCTGTATATTCAGTCTTTCTCCATGTCACCATCTGACCTCATTTGTTGTTTTGGTCTTGTCATAGCAGAGCCGCCCATCCAGATAACAGACCTGATGAGCTGTGAAGCCTGCGCCCACATCCAACCCTTTACTCCTGGTTGCCCCTAACTACAGATCTAGGATCAGCTTCCCCTATCCACATGCTCACCTCAACCATTACTAGGGAACAAGCCAGACAGAAAAGATCTATGGAGAATATGGGTGTTACGATAGAAACCTCCAAAGTTGTAAATAAGCTAGAAAACAGGCTATGAAACATGGAGATATGAATTTATACACATTTATTCAACTTATCAAAAAACATATTTTCAAGATGCCTTTGATTGAATGGTGAAATAGCAGGATGGTGAAATAGCAGGATGATGAAATAGCAGAATGGTGAAATAGCAGGATGATGAAATAGCAGAATGGTGAAATAGCAGGATGGTGAAATAGCAGGATGGTGAAATAGCAGGATGATGAAATAGCAGAATGGTGAAATAGCAGGATGGTGAAATAGCAGGATGGTGAAATAGCAGGATGGTGAAATAGCAGGATGATGAAATAGCAGGATGGTGAAATAGCAGGATGGTGAAATAGCAGAATGGTGAAATAGCAGGATGGTGAAATAGCAGGACGGTGAAATAGCAGGATGATGAAATAGCAGGATGGTGAAATAGCAGGATGGTGAAATAGCAGGATGATGAAATAGCAGGATGGTGAAATAGCAGGATGGTGAAATAGCAGGATGATGAAATAGCAATAGCAGAAAGGTGTATCTTGTGTTTCATTACATTTCATTACAGATATCCCGTTGAAATGATTCCCCCACCTTCTCTCTCTCTTTCCCTGAGACAGGCCCAGTCACAACAAGATGACAGAGTTACATAGAGGGGCTTGGATGGCGTGTCGCTGCCTCCTTACTTCAATACACCTACTGTAAGTCGCGCTAGACAATAGCATTTACTAAAATATCAAATGTCAAAGTGTCCTAGTAAAGGAAGGAGCTGCTAGGCCACTTGGACAGTTGAAGGGAAAGATTGGCGGGTGAAAACGGTTGGCAGGGAAACAGTTGACAATGTGGTGAGGGGGTTCTAGAAGTCCAGGTGTTTGTTGCCAGCGGTGATAATGGTGAGGGGGTTCTAGAAGTCCAGGTGTTTGTTGCCAGCGGTGATAATGGTGAGGGGGTTCTAGAAGACCAGATGTTTGCTGCCAGCGGTGATAATGGTGAGGGGGTTCTAGAAGTCCAGGTGTTTGCTGCCAGCGGTGATAATGGTGAGGGGGTTCTAGAAGTCCAGATGTTTGCTGCCAGCGGTGATAATGGTGAGGGGGTTCTAGAAGTCCAGGTGTTTGTTGCCAGCGGTGATAATGGTGAGGGGGTTCTAGAAGTCCAGGTGTTTGTTGCCAGCGGTGATAATGGTGAGGGGGTTCTAGAAGTCCAGATGTTTGCTGCCAGCGGTGATAATGGTGAGGGGGTTCTAGAAGTCCAGATGTTTGTTGCCAGCGGTGATAATGGTGAGGGGGTTCTAGAAGTCCAGATGTTTGCTGCCAGCGGTGATAATGGTGAGGGGGTTCTAGAAGTCCAGATGTTTGCTGCCAGCGGTGATAATGGTGAGGGGGTTCTAGAAGTCCAGATGTTTGTTGCCAGCGGTGATAATGGTGAGGGGGTTCTAGAAGTCCAGATGTTTGCTGCCAGCGGTGATAATGGTGAGGGGGTTCTAGAAGTCCAGATGTTTGCTGCCAGCGGTGATAATGGTGAGGGGGTTCTAGAAGTCCAGATGTTTGTTGCCAGCGGTGATAATGGTGAGGGGGTTCTAGAAGTCCAGATGTTTGCTGCCAGCGGTGATAATGGTGAGGGGGTTCTAGAAGTCCAGATGTTTGCTGCCAGCGGTGATAATGGTGAGGGGGTTCTAGAAGTCCAGATGTTTGCTGCCAGCGGTGATAATGGTGAGGGGGTTCTAGAAGTCCAGATGTTTGCTGCCAGCGGTGATAATGGTGAGGGGGTTCTAGAAGTCCAGATGTTTGCTGCCAGCGGTGATAATGGTGAGGGGGTTCTAGAAGTCCAGATGTTTGCTGCCAGCGGTGATAATGGTGAGGGGGTTCTAGAAGTCCAGATGTTTGCTGCCAGCGGTGATAATGGTGAGGGGGTTCTAGAAGTCCAGATGTTTGCTGCCAGCGGTGATAATGGTGAGGGGGTTCTAGAAGTCCAGATGTTTGCTGCCAGCGGTGATAATGGTGAGGGAGTTCTAGAAGTCCAGATGTTTGTTGCCAGTGGTGATAATGGTGAGGGGGTTCTAGAAGTCCAGATGTTTGTTGCCAGTGGTGATAATGGTGAGGGGGTTCTAGAAGTCCAGATGTTTGTTGCCAGTGGTGATAATGGTGAGGGGGGTTCTAGAAGTCCAGATGTCTGTTGCCAGTGGAGCCGGAGCCACAGCCTGAGGAGCCCACCATGGCTGTCCCTGTCAGCTCTCCCCGGCTCACACGACTCACTGTCTCTGACAGGTCTGGAGGCAGATGTAGTCTCTGAACACAGAGAGAGAGAAAGAGAGAGAGGGGAGAGAAGGGAAAGAGGGGAAAGAGCGCAACAGAGAGTGAGAGAGAGGGGAGAGAGAAAGAGGAAAGAGAGAGAGAGAGAGGGAGAGAAAGAGGAAAGAGAGAGAGAGAGAGGGAGAGAAAGAGGAAAGGGGGGGAGAGAGAGAGAGAGAGAGAGAGAGAGAGAGAGAGAGAGAGAGAGAGAGAGAGAGAGCAAAAAAGTGAGAGGGGAGATAGAGGGGGAAAAAAGAGGGAGAGACATTATTTCATTTGTTGACAGAAACACATCAACATAAACAGTGTCACTCTCCACTCCAGTGATGTTGTGGTCACAGAGAGCCCATGTTTGGTGTAAATCAGAGCTCTCTAACGCTGTTCCTGGAGAGCTACCGTCCTGCAGGTTGTTTCTACAAACCTAATCTAGCACACCTGATTCTAATAACTAGCTGGTTGGAGAGAAAAGCTCCAGGAGGGTATCTCTCCAGGAACAGGGTTGAGAGCTCTGGTGTAAGTGGTTTCAGCTGCTTTAGGACCCTTCTGCTCAGCACGGCCAGTGTGGAGGAAACCTGCTAGCGTGTCGCTAAATACCTCAGAGAGATTTAGCTCTGTGACAGCTCAGAGGGGACACGGTGTGTGTGTGCTTTGTCAAGGTGTGCATAGAGTAATGTGTATGCGTGAGATTGTACGAGTTTGAGAATCTGTGTGGAGAGTGTTTGTGTGAGTGTGTAACACACTTGACTAGGGCTAATACCGGAGTCATTAGAATCAAGCTCTTTAGCAGCAAGAGTAACTTGTTCCCCAGCAGGACTAATCTCTGGAGCTGCTCTGTGCCAACATAACAACACAAAGACACTAGGCTACTGACGTAAAGCCTCAACGCTAACACGTTAACTACTCAACAGGCTAAGAGGGGCTGCCCTGGTCCTCTTGGAGGGTCATAACACAAAGACACTAGGCTACTGACGTAAAGCCTCAACGCTAACACGTTAACTACTCAACAGGCTATGAGGGGCTGCCCTGGTCCTCTTGGAGGGTCATAACACAAAGACACTAGGCTACTGACGTAAAGCCTCAACGCTAACACGTTAACTACTCAACAGGCTAAGAGGGGCTGCCCTGGTCCTCTTGGAGGGTCATAACACAAAGACGCTAGGCTAATGTGGCCTACTGACGTAAAGCCTCAACGCTAACAACTCAACAGGCTATGAGGGGCTGCCCTGGTCCTCCCGAGGGGTCATAAGAGTGGCCGTTAACGGCACTTCATGAGGCGATGAGTCGGCCCAGTGGAGGCGATGAGTCGGCCCAGTGTGTGTATGTATGTATGTTTACGGACAGAGGCTGCTTCTGAGTATCTCTGGGCTGTAAGCGAGGATCTCTCTAAATTAAGATTGTGTGTGTGTGTTATCAGAGTTTATGTGTATTGGGGAAATGAGTGTGTGTACTGTATGGTGAGGAAATGTGTGGGATGGCAGTGTTCTGCTCTGCCCAATAGAACCTAAACCCCTATAATTTACCTCAAGTGGAATCTACTAGACATCCGAAACCCAGTGGTCCACACCTCCACCCACCTCTCTTAACCCCCTGTGCCTGCCCGACCCTCACCCCCTCCAGCCACGCAGCTTAAGGAGAGCCCCTCTCCTCCCAGAGATCCTCATCTGTCCTCTAATGACTATGTGTTTGGGTACAGGGATAACAGCATCCCTACATGAAGAGATGACATCCCACTCCACAAAGCCTCTGGGGGTGGACCTGCACATTCCACTTGGCTACAGCATTATCAGGGCTTCTAGATTGGGGCTTTACAGTTGATCTGATATGGCTCATTTTAATAGAACTTCTAACAAGCTGGTACCATTGCCGTTGCATTCAACAAAGTTTGTACTGAAATGTTTAATTTCCTTTCTAAATGTCTATTGTAAAGGGTATTGAGATCTCCCAAATGCAGTTTTGAATTAAATTGGATTTAAAGGGATTCTCAAGCCCCTCCAGCAGCTCCTAGGTCAGCAGTCAGTCTGTCACATGGACAACTGAACCTCTCCTGTCCAGTGAACATGCCTCCCCTGTGTTGTCAGGGTGAAGTATGTCAGACCATAAAGATACACCATACCAATGACCTACGTGTCTGACAGGCAGCAGCAGGAAACAGGAGGAATCAGAGCCCAGAGGTGATCTATGGGCAGGTAAAGCCTGGAGAATATAGATGAGGAGCAAGAGGTTCATCTGGAGATGCTAAAGTCTAGAGAGGATGTTGTTAAGACCATGCTTAACCTAAGGTGACAGAGGGTAAGGACAGACGATGCCTACCGGTAGTGTCTACAGGAATGGTGAGAGAGGGTAAGGACAGACGATGCCTACCGGTAGTGTCTACAGGAATGGTGAGAGAGGGTAAGGACAGACGATGCCTACCGGTAGTGTCTACAGGAATGGTGAGAGAGGGTAAGGACAGACGATGCCTACCGGTAGTGTCTACAGGAATGGTGAGAGAGGGTAAGGACAGACGATGCCTACCGGTAGTGTCTACAGGAATGGTGAGAGAGGGTAAGGACAGACGATGCCTACCGGTAGTGTCTACAGGAATGGTGAGAGAGGGTAAGGACAGACGATGCCTGCCGGTAGTGCCTACAGGAATGGTGAGAGAGGGTAAGGACAGACGATGCCTACCGGTAGTGTCTACAGGAATGGTGAGAGAGGGTAAGGACAGACGACCGGAGGTGCCTACAGGAATGGTGAGAGAGGGTAAGGACAGACGATGCGTACCGGAGGTGCCTACAGGAATGGTGAGAGAGGGTAAGGACAGACGATGCCTACCGGAGGTGCCTACAGGAATGGTGAGAGAGGGAAAGGACAGACGATGCCTACCGGTAGTGTCTACAGGAATGGTGAGAGAGGGTAAGGACAGACGATGTCTACCGGAGGTGCCTACAGGAATGGTGAGAGAGGGTAAGGACAGACGATGCCTGCCGGTAGTGCCTACAGGAATGGTGAGAGAGGGTAAGGACAGACGATGCCTACCGGTAGTGTCTACAGGAATGGTGAGAGAGGGTAAGGACAGACGATGCCTACCGGTAGTGACTACAGGAATGGTGAGAGAGGGTAAGGACAGACGATTACTACCGGTAGTGTCTACAGGAATGGTGAGAGAGGGTAAGGACAGACGATGCCTACCGGTAGTGTCTACAGGAATGGTGAGAGAGGGTAAGGACAGACGATGCCTACCGGAGGTGCCTACAGGAATGGTGAGAGAGGGTAAGGACAGACGATTACTACCGGTAGTGTCTACAGGAATGGTGAGAGAGGGTAAGGACAGACGATGCCTACCGGTAGTGTCTACAGGAATGGTTAGAGAGGGTAAGGACAGACGATGCCTGCCGGTAGTGCCTACAGGAATGGTGAGAGAGGGTAAGGACAGACGATGCCTACCGGTAGTGACTACAGGAATGGTGAGAGAGGGTAAGGACAGACGATTACTACCGGTAGTGTCTACAGGAATGGTGAGAGAGGGTAAGGACAGACGATGCCTACCGGTAGTGTCTACAGGAATGGTGAGAGAGGGTAAGGACAGACGATGCCTACCGGAGGTGCCTACAGGAATGGTGAGAGAGGGTAAGGACAGACGATGCCTACCGGTAGTGTCTACAGGAATGGTGAGAGAGGGTAAGGACAGACGATTACTACCGGTAGTGTCTACAGGAATGGTGAGAGAGGGTAAGGACAGATGATGCCTACCGATAGTGTCTACAGGAATGGTGAGAGAGGGTAAGGACAGACGATTACTACCGGTAGTGTCTACAGGAATGGTGAGAGAGGGTAAGGACAGACGATGCCTACCGGTAGTGTCTACAGGAATGGTGAGAGAGGGTAAGGACAGACGATGCCTACCGGTAGTGTCTACAGGAATGGTGAGAGAGGGTAAGGACAGACGATGTCTACCGGTAGTGTCTACAGGAATGGTGAGAGAGGGTATGGACAGACGATGCCTACGGTAGTGTCTACAGGAATGGTGAGAGAGGGTAAGGACAGACGATGCCTGCCGGTAGTGCCTACAGGAATGGTGAGAGAGGGTAAGGACAGACGATGCCTACCGGTAGTGTCTACAGGAATGGTGAGAGAGGGTAAGGACAGACGATGCCTACCGGAGGTGCCTACAGGAATGGTGAGAGAGGGTAAGGACAGACGATGCGTACCGGAGGTGCCTACAGGAATGGTGAGAGAGGGTAAGGACAGACGATGCCTACCGGAGGTGCCTACAGGAATGGTGAGAGAGGGAAAGGACAGACGATGCCTACCGGTAGTGTCTACAGGAATGGTGAGAGAGGGTAAGGACAGACGATGCCTACCGGAGGTGCCTACAGGAATGGTGAGAGAGGGTAAGGACAGACGATGCCTACCGGTAGTGCCTACAGGAATGGTGAGAGAGGGTAAGGACAGACGATGCCTACCGGTAGTGTCTACAGGAATGGTGAGAGAGGGTAAGGACAGACGATGCCTACCGGTAGTGACTACAGGAATGGTGAGAGAGGGTAAGGACAGACGATGCCTACCGGTAGTGTCTACAGGAATGGTGAGAGAGGGTAAGGACAGACGATGCCTACCGGTAGTGTCTACAGGAATGGTGAGAGAGGGTAAGGACAGACGATGCCTACCGGAGGTGCCTACAGGAATGGTGAGAGAGGGTAAGGACAGACGATGCCTACCGGTAGTGTCTACAGGAATGGTGAGAGAGGGTAAGGACAGACGATGCCTACCGGTAGTGTCTACAGGAATGGTGAGAGAGGGTAAGGACAGACGATGCCTACCGGTAGTGCCTACAGGAATGGTGAGAGAGGGTAAGGACAGACGATGCCTACCGGTAGTGACTACAGGAATGGTGAGAGAGGGTAAGGACAGACGATTACTACCGGTAGTGTCTACAGGAATGGTGAGAGAGGGTAAGGACAGACGATGCCTACCGGTAGTGTCTACAGGAATGGTGAGAGAGGGTAAGGACAGACCGGATGCCCTAAGGACAGACGATGCCGGTAGTGTCTACAGGAATGGTGAGAGAGGGTAAGGACAGACGATTACTACCGGTAGTGTCTACAGGAATGGTGAGAGAGGGTAAGGACAGATGATGCCTACCGATAGTGTCTACAGGAATGGTGAGAGAGGGTAAGGACAGACGATTACTACCGGTAGTGTCTACAGGAATGGTGAGAGAGGGTAAGGACAGACGATGCCTACCGGTAGTGTCTACAGGAATGGTGAGAGAGGGTAAGGACAGACGATGCCTACCGGTAGTGTCTACAGGAATGGTGAGAGAGGGTAAGGACAGACGATGTCTACCGGTAGTGTCTACAGGAATGGTGAGAGAGGGTATGGACAGACGATGCCTACCGGTAGTGTCTACAGGAATGGTGAGAGAGGGTAAGGACAGACGATGCCTGCCGGTAGTGCCTACAGGAATGGTGAGAGAGGGTAAGGACAGACGATGCCTACCGGTAGTGTCTACAGGAATGGTGAGAGAGGGTAAGGACAGACGATGCCTACCGGAGGTGCCTACAGGAATGGTGAGAGAGGGTAAGGACAGACGATGCGTACCGGAGGTGCCTACAGGAATGGTGAGAGAGGGTAAGGACAGACGATGCCTACCGGAGGTGCCTACAGGAATGGTGAGAGAGGGAAAGGACAGACGATGCCTACCGGTAGTGTCTACAGGAATGGTGAGAAGGGTAAGGACAGACGATGACCGGAGGTGCCTACAGGAATGGTGAGAGAGGGTAAGGACAGACGATGCCTGCCGGTAGTGCCTACAGGAATGGTGAGAGAGGGTAAGGACAGACGATGCCTACCGGTAGTGTCTACAGGAATGGTGAGAGAGGGTAAGGACAGAGATGCCTACCGGTAGTGACTACAGGAATGGTGAGAGAGGGTAAGGACAGACGATTACTACCGGTAGTGTCTACAGGAATGGTGAGAGAGGGTAAGGACAGACGATGCCTACCGGTAGTGTCTACAGGAATGGTGAGAGAGTAAGGTATGCCTACCGGAGGTGACAGGAATGGTGAGAGAGGGTGCCTTACTACCGGTAGTGTCTACAGGAATGGTGAGAGAGGGTAAGGACAGACGATGCCTACCGGTAGTGTCTACAGGAATGGTTAGAGAGGGTAAGGACAGACGATGCCTGCCTGCCGGTAGTGCCTACAGGAATGGTGAGAGAGGGTAAGGACAGACGATGCCTACCGGTAGTGACTACAGGAATGGTGAGAGAGGGTAAGGACAGACGATTACTACCGGTAGTGTCTACAGGAATGGTGAGAGAGGGTAAGGACAGACGATGCCTACCGGTAGTGTCTACAGGAATGGTGAGAGAGGGTAAGGACAGACGATGCCTACCGGAGGTGCCTACAGGAATGGTGAGAGAGGGTAAGGACAGACGATGCCTACCGGTAGTGTCTACAGGAATGGTGAGAGAGGGTAAGGACAGACGATTACTACCGGTAGTGACAGGAATGGTGAGAGAGGGTAAGGACAGATGATGCCTACCGATAGTGTCTACAGGAATGGTGAGAGAGGGTAAGGACAGACGATGCCTACCGGTAGTGTCTACAGGAATGGTGAGAGAGGGTAAGGACAGACGATGCCTACCGGTAGTGTCTACAGGAATGGTGAGAGAGGGTAAGGACAGACGATGCCTACCGGTAGTGTCTACAGGAATGGTGAGAGAGGGTAAGGACAGACGATGCCTACCGGAGGTGCCTACAGGAATGGTGAGAGAGGGTAAGGACAGACGATGCCTACCGGTAGTGTCTACAGGAATGGTGAGAGAGGTTAAGGACAGACAGTGCCTACCGGTAGTGTCTACAGGAATGGTGAGAGAGGGTAAGGACAGACGATGCCTACCGGTAGTGTCTACAGGAATGGTGAGAGAGGGTAAGGACAGACGATGCCTACCGGAGGTGCCTACAGGAATGGTGAGAGAGGGTAAGGACAGACGATGCCTACCAGTAGTGTCTACAGGAATGGTGAGAGAGGGTAAGGACAGACGATGCCTGCCGGTAGTGTCTACAGGAATGGTGAGAGAGGGTAAGGACAGACGATGCCTGCCGGTAGTGTCTACAGGAATGGTGAGAGAGGGTAAGGACAGACGATGCCTACCGGTAGTGTCTACAGGAATGGTGAGAGAGGGTAAGGACAGACGATGCCTACCGGAGGTGCCTACAGGAATGGTGAGAGAGGGTAAGGACAGACGATGCCTACCGGTAGTGTCTACAGGAATGGGGAGAGAGGGTAAGGACAGACGATGCCTACCGGTAGTGTCTACAGGAATGGTGAGAGAGGGTAAGGACAGACGATGCCTGCCGGTAGTGTCTACAGGAATGGTGAGAGAGGGTAAGGACAGACGATGCCTACCGGAGGTGCCTACAGGAATGGTGAGAGAGGGTAAGGACAGACGATGCCTACCGGTACTGACTACAGGAATGGTGAGAGAGGGTAAGGACAGACGATGCCAACTGGTAGTGTCTACAGGAATGGTGAGAGAGGGTAAGGACAGACGATGCCTACCGGAGGTGCCTACAGGAATGGTGAGAGAGGGTAAGGACAGACGATGCCTACCGGTAGTGTCTACAGGAATGGTGAGAGAGGGTAAGGACAGACGATGCCTACCGGTAGTGTCTACAGGAATGGTGAGAGAGGGTAAGGACAGACGATGCCTACCGGAGGTGCCTACAGGAATGGTGAGAGAGGGTAAGGACAGACGATGCCTACCGGAGGTGCCTACAGGAATGGTGAGAGAGGGTAAGGACAGACGATGCCTACCGGTACTGACTACAGGAATGGTGAGAGAGGGTAAGGACAGACGATGCCTACCGGTAGTGTCTACAGGAATGGTGAGAGAGGGTAAGGACAGACGATGCCTACCGGTAGTGTCTACAGGAATGGTGAGAGAGGTTAAGGACAGACGATGCCTACCGGAGGTGCCTACAGGAATGGTGAGAGAGGGTAAGGACAGACGATGCCTACCGGTAGTGTCTACAGGAATGGTGAGAGAGGGTAAGGACAGACGATGCCTACCGGAGGTGCCTACAGGAATGGTGAGAGAGGGTAAGGACAGACGATGCCTACTGGTAGTGCCTACAGGAATGGGTGAAGGTCATAACCCCTGGTGATTCAGGTCATTTGATACAGACTAGATGAAGTTAGCTGGATTTGTCTAAGCATCACAGCACAACCATGATAGATGACAGGTTGTCAAAAACATCAGTGATGAACTGTCTTTTCTTTTCAGTGGGAAATAAAAAGCACATTCCTACAACACACCCACATCATGCTACAGGGCTTCCACATGCCCCCTCCACCCCTGCCAAAACTTTGCCTGTGTGACCTTTGGTGTCTCCAGCTCAGTGGAGTGTGATTGAGAAAGAAAAACAATGCATTGATCAGGCCAGGAGTCAGCCCTGCTAAGTGCACAGCAGCGGAAACTGTGTCGAGAGACAATCAATGACATATACATCGTTCCTCAGTGGGTGAGGACAGAAAACACATCACACCGTTGTCTGGCTGTCAGACACCTACAGACCTCGCTACCTGCCTGGTGTGTGTGTGTGTGTTTGTCTCAGGGATCGCAGACCCCCACTGAGCATGTGCGAAGAGGAAGGTCAAACCAATCCAGAAGAGCTGCTCAGCTCCCCTAACGTTTGAGTTCAGGGGCAGACCAGAGCAATCGATGTCGACAAGAGGGGGAGAGGCAGAGTACCAACAGCCCTCCCTGGGGCCTCTGTGACAGCAGGTCTGAGAAGACATCTCAGACTATCAGAGAGGTGACAAACCTTCCTTGATCAGAAGTTGAAGTGACCCTAAATCCATGTATTCACATGGCAGTGCCAAAGACATTGCTGATACCCATTGGTATGTATTATATACAGTATTGGTATGTATTATATACAGTAGTGGTATAGATTGACAGTGGAATTGCAGTGCAGTTACACACAGTGTTTCATATAATTCACAGCTGTGATATAACTTCCCATTAAGAGAAGTCTACGTGGTGATATGTTGGAATATGGATGAGTGTCCCACACAGACAGACTCTCTCTGAGCCCGTTTATGACCGCCACACTCCATGATGATCCAGAAAGCCCTCTCAGACATAGGGCATGTGTGAAGTTGTGTGTGAAGTATTTTCCTGTTGCCTGGCAACCCTCAGGGGGTGGAGAATGAGAATGGAACAGAGGGAGGGGGGCGGGAGTGGACAGAGGGAAATAAGACCATTGGCTGAGTTGGGGAACGGGGGACTCTCTCTGTGTCTGTGTGTGTGTGTGTGTGTGTGTGTGTGTGTGTGTGCTAGATAGAGAATGTGTGTATGTGTGCTAGCTGGTGTATGTATGCCGAGTGTATGTTAGCTAGGCTATGTATGTATAGTGTGTGTGTGTGAATATAGTGCGGGTGTGTGTGACGTGGGTGTCCACTCCCCCGTGGCACGCAAGGGTAAAGGTCCGTGGCTCGGTGCTGCTCCACAGCCACAGGGGCTGGCTGGGCTGGGGTTGACACTGCCAATGGGACGAGGGGTGCGACAAAGCCCCAAACGAGCGCTAAGCACTTCAAATGAGCCCTCGGGGTCAGGCCCAGAGACTGGCTTTGCCTAAGAGGGTTACTAATATCCCCCCACAATGGACAAACCCCCACAGCTTATTTACACCCCTCCTTACACCCTGCCTCACCTCAAGCCTCAGCTACTGATGGGAGATAGCGTTGGACAGTGGGCATAGCTGGTCACTTCAGATAACAAATGGCGGGTGGAAGAGAATCTCATAACAAAGCATATTAGAGTAGGAGTGCTGATCTAGGATCAGTTTAGCTTCCTTTAGATTATAATGAGACTATATGGACGGGGAGGGGGGGGTCTGATCCTAGATCAGTACTCCTATTCTAAGATGCTTTGGGAATGTGGGCCCAGGGATTGCGTGTGAAAAGAAGCTGGGCTAGCATTGAAAGCAGGGGGCAGAAAAGTTTTCCAACAGAAGGACTTGTTTAGGGTTCTAAGTGTGTTTATACCTTTTTATGTAAGCACATTTCCACGATCCATATAGATCTGATTTGCCCCAAACAGAGCTTAGAGGGAACCAACCCGCTCTCACAAAGCAGCCCTCTATCAAAGGCATTCCACCTGCAGAAACTTGCTGCCAATGACTGTGGTACATTTAACAAGTCATTTAGTCCACATTCATTTTAGTCACACTTCTAAAAGGGCCCTGTGTTTTTTATGTATTTCACATTTATTTAACCAGGTAGACCAGATCACCTTTATTTAACCAGGTAGACCAGATCACCTTTATTTAACCAGGTAGACCAGATCACCTTTATTTAACCAGGTAGACCAGATCACCTTTATTTAACCAGGTAGACCAGATCACCTTTATTTAACCAGGTAGACCAGATCACCTTTATTTAACCAGGTAGACCAGATCACCTTTATTTAACCAGGTAGACCAGATCACCTTTATTTAACCAGGTAGACCAGATCACATTTATTTAACCAGGTAGGCCAGATCACATTTATTTAACCAGGTAGACCAGATCACATTTATTTAACCAGGTAGACCAGATCACCTTTATTTAACCAGATCACCTTTATTTAACCAGGTTGGCCAGATCACCTTTATTTAACCAGGTAGACCAGATCACCTTTATTTAACCAGGTAGACTAGATCACCTTTATTTAACCAGGTAGACCAGATCACCTTTATTTAACCAGGTAGACCAGATCACCTTTATTTAACCAGGTAGACCAGATCACCTTTATTTAACCAGGTAGACCAGATCACCTTTATTTAACCAGGTAGGCCAGATCACCTTTATTTAACCAGGTAGCCAGATCACCTTTATTTAACCAGGTAGGCCAGATCACCTTTATTTAACCAGGTAGGCCAGTTGAGAACAAGTTCTCATTTACAACTGCAACCTGGCCAAGATAAAGCAAAGCAAAACACAGATTTACACATGGAATAAGCAAATGTACAGTGTGTGTGTGTGTGTGTGTCACTGTACTGCTTACAACTCTGGGAAACCCAACACTGAGTTGGAACACATGACGATTGGTAGATCGGTTATTCTGATTGGAGCAGCTTGACCAATGTAGGAGCGTGCTCAGGGAAATGACATATTTACCATAAACACCTACTTAAGAGAACACACAACTTAAGGGACTTAGAATGTTTGTACTTCCAAGAACATATTAGCACCGTTCGTGTCACTTGCAACTTGCAAAAAGCACTAGGAAACATGGTGATCCTGTTCCTAAATCAGCCATTGAAATGATTACTAATGTGAAAATGCAATCAACTGTCTTAAAACTAACCAGTTCATCAATTGAAGTCAGAAAAGTTGGAGTTAGGAAGTAAGATTAAACCGTAAACACACAATATTATTCTCAATAACGTAAACAAACCAAACACATTCCAACAACTCTAGAATATTTGTGGTGTTCGTGGGGTAATTCCACATTCAAGATGGAGGTGATGGACATCAGTCTTCAGTATGTGTAGCTTTGTTCAGTATTCATGAAAAACCACACTGGTCATATCATATATCCAAAACCAATTCCCTTCTCCTTGTCAACATTGGGATGCAGTGCAGCCAGTGTAAAAATATTGGCTGTCCATGACACCAGTCCAATATCCCTCCCATTCCACAACCCAATCTGTCCTTTAGGTCAAGGGTCAAAACCAAAAGAGAAATTCTGCCAGCTGAAAACGTGTAGAAATGTCCCAGTCAGTCACCAGACTTGTTCATTCAGCCTACACCACCAAATCACCTCCCAAAACCTTAATCCCCCACTGCTATCGAGTTACACTACCTTGTGTGGGAAAGCATTTGTCAAAGTTAGAGGAACTAGTATTAACTCAGACTAACTCAAACCCCACATAAATCAGGTGTCGTTCTTTTCTATTTGAGGTACAAACTGCCGTCACATTGCAATGGCAATTTCAGAGAATACTTCCGCTGGCCAGACAGAAAATGCAGAAGTAGCTTTAAAAAAAAATCCCATTACTTTGGTAATTCTAGCCCACCTTGGATATAACAAAAGCTGACGAGAAGCTCTGCCTTCCTCTTCTTTTGTGCTGGGAGAGAGAGTAACACGATCTCCGGCCGGTCGTGACCTCACAATAACCCTACGACTGAGGACCATTTACCTCACTGTGGCTTGGCTCAGAAACCACCTGCGTTTGGGAATTCTAGGATGAATAGAATGTGTCAATAAAAAACCTGTTGTTGCTGTTTGATTTCTGTTGTAAAATGCTTCGTTCAGCAACGGAGGTGGACATGACAGTGACTAGCTAACTATGAGCTATTGGTATATTTTAGGAGGTGGACATGACAGTGACTAGCTAACTATGAGCTATTGGTATATTTTAGGAGGTGGACATGACAGTGACTAGCTAACTATGAGCTATTGGTATATTTTAGGAGGTGGACATGACAGTGACTAGCTAACTATGAGCTATTGGTATATTTTAGGAGGTGGACATGACAGTGACTAGCTAACTATGAGCTATTGGTATATTTTAGGAGGTGGACATGACAGTGACTAGCTAACTATGAGCTATTGGTATATTTTAGGAGGTGGACATGACAGTGACTAGCTAACTATGAGCTATTGGTATATTTTAGGAGGTGGACATGACAGTGACTAGCTAACTATGAGCTATTGGTATATTTTAGGAGGTGGACATGACAGTGACTAGCTAACTATGAGCTATTGGTATATTTTAGGAGGTGGACATGACAGTGACTAGCTAACTATGAGCTATTGGTATATTTTAGGAGGTGGACATGACAGTGACTAGCTAACTATGAGCTATTGGTATATTTTAGGAGGTGGACATGACAGTGACTAGCTAACTATGAGCTATTGGTATATTTTAGGAGGTGGACATGACAGTGACTAGCTAACTATGAGCTATTGGTATATTTTAGGAGGTGGACATGACAGTGACTAGCTAACTATGAGCTATTGGTATATTTTAGGAGGTGGACATGACAGTGACTAGCTAACTATGAGCTATTGGTATATTTTAGGAGGTGGACATGACAGTGACTAGCTAACTATGAGCTATTGGTATATTTTAGGAGGTGGACATGACAGTGACTAGCTAACTATGAGCTATTGGTATATTTTAGGAGGTGGACATGACAGTGACTAGCTAACTATGAGCTATTGGTATATTTTAGGAGGTGGACATGACAGTGACTAGCTAACTATGAGCTATTGGTATATTTTAGGAGGTGGACATGACAGTGACTAGCTAACTATGAGCTATTGGTATATTTTAGGAGGTGGACATGACAGTGACTAGCTAACTATGAGCTATTGGTATATTTTAGGAGGTGGACATGACAGTGACTAGCTAACTATGAGCTATTGGTATATTTTAGGAGGTGGACATGACAGTGACTAGCTAACTATGAGCTATTGGTATATTTTAGGAGGTGGACATGACAGTGACTAGCATAACTAGCTGATGAGCTATTGGTATATTTTAGGGGTGGACATGACAGTGACTAGCTAACTATGAGCTATTGGTATATTTTAGGAGGTGGACATGACAGTGACTAGCTAACTATGAGCTATTGGTATATTTTAGGAGGTGGACATGACAGTGACTAGCTAACTATGAGCTATTGGTATATTTTAGGAGGTGGACATGACAGTGACTAGCTAACTATGAGCTATTGGTATATTTTAGGAGGTGGACATGACAGTGACTAGCTAACTATGAGCTATTGGTATATTTTAGGAGGTGGACATGACAGTGACTAGCTAACTATGAGCTATTGGTATATTTTAGGAGGTGGACATGACAGTGACTAGCTAACTATGAGCTATTGGTATATTTTAGGAGGTGGACATGACAGTGACTAGCTAACTATGAGCTATTGGTATATTTTAGGAGGTGGACATGACAGTGACTAGCTAACTATGAGCTATTGGTATATTTTAGGAGGTGGACATGACAGTGACTAGCTAACTATGAGCTATTGGTATATTTTAGGAGGTGGACATGACAGTGACTAGCTAACTATGAGCTATTGGTATATTTTAGGAGGTGGACATGACAGTGACTAGCTAACTATGAGCTATTGGTATATTTTAGAGGTGGACATGACAGTGACTAGCTAACTATGAGCTATTGGTATATTTTAGGAGGTGGACATGACAGTGACTAGCTAACTATGAGCTATTGGTATATTTTAGGATGGTGACTAGACATGACAGTATATTTTAGGAGGACACAGACATGACAGTGAGCTAACTATGAGCTATTGGTATATTTTAGGAGGTGGACATGACAGTGACTAGCTAACTATGAGCTATTGGTATATTTTAGGAGGTGGACATGACAGTGACTAGCTAACTATGAGCTATTGGTATATTTTAGGAGGTGGACATGACAGTGACTAGCTAACTATGAGCTATTGGTATATTTTAGGAGGAGGACATGACAGTGACTAGCTAACTATGAGCTATTGGTATATTTTAGGAGGTGGAGACAGAGAAACAGAGAAAGAAACAGGACAATTAGGATGGATCTCATGTTTCAGTCATGAGAAGATGCCACACCCTTTCTCTAGCCGAACTAAATGTCATCTATTCTCTGCGTCACCAGCCTGTCTGAGTGACCCAAGATATCCCTGGAGACAGTCACAGACAGACGGGCACTGCAATGTTGTCGTAAACATCTCATTATACTTACAGAGAGAAACAAACTAAAAAGGTCCATTATGTTACTCGTAGCACCTTTAATAGTAGACAAGACTTGGATCTGAGCTGGGTCTTTGTCAGGTCCAACAGACACAGCAACAGGCAGAGACCCAGAGGGGGAGACAGACGGAGACGCAGCAACAGACAGACACAGACAGAGACGCAGCAACAGACAGAGACAGACAGAGACACAAACGGAGACGCAGCAACAGACAGAGACACAGACGGAGACACAGACGGAGACACAGACGGAGACACAGACGGAGACAGACACAGATGGAGACGAATCAACAGACAGATACAGACAAGAGCCAGAGACACAGCAACAGACAGAGACACAGACGGAGACACAGACGGAGACACAGCAACCGACAGACACAGACGGAGACACAGCAACAGACATAGACAGACGGAGACGCAGGAACAGACAGAGACACAGACGGAGACACAGCAACAGACAGAGACACAGACGGAGACACAGCAACAGACAGAGACACAGACGGAGACACAGCAACAGACATAGACAGACGGAGACGCAGGAACAGACAGAGACACAGACGGAGACACAGCAACAGACAGAGACACAGACGGAGACGCAGCAACAGACATAGACAGACGGAGACACAGACGGAGACACAGACGGAGACACAGCAACAGACAGAGACACAGACGGAGACGCAGCAACAGACATAGACAGACGGAGACACAGACAGAGACACAGACAGAGACACAGACGGAGACACAGCAACCGACAGACACAGACGGAGACACAGCAACAGACATAGACAGACGGAGACACAGACGGAGACACAGCAACCGACAGACACAGACTGAGACACAGCAACAGACATAGACAGACGGAGACGCAGGAACAGACAGAGACACAGACGGAGACGCAGCAACAGACAGAGACACAGACGGAGACACAGGAACAGACAGAGACACAGACGGAGACGCAGCAACAGACAGAGACACAGACGGAGACACAGGAACAGACAGAGACACAGACGGAGACACAGCAACAGACAGAGACAGACGGAGACGCAGCAACAGACAGAGACACAGACGGAGACGCAGCAACAGACAGAGACACAGACGGAGACACAGCAACAGACATAGACACAGACGGAGACACAGGAACAGACAGAGACACAGACGGAGACGCAGGAACAGACAGAGACAGACGGAGACGCAGGAACAGACAGAGACACAGAGGAACAGACAGAGACACACAGCAACAGACAGAGACACAGCAACAGACAGAGACACAGACGGAGACACAGCAACAGACAGAGACACAGACGGAGACGCAGCAACAGACAGAGACACAGACGGAGACACAGCAACAGGCAGAGACACAGACGGAGACACAGCAACAGACAGAGACACAGACGGAGACGCAGCAACAGACAGAGACACAGACGGAGACGCAGCAACAGACAGAGACACAGACGGAGACACAGCAACAGACATAGACACAGACGGAGACACAGGAACAGACAGAGACACAGACGGAGACGCAGGAACAGACAGAGACAGACGGAGACGCAGGAACAGACAGAGACACAGACGGAGACACAGCAACAGACAGAGACACAGCAACAGACAGAGACACAGACGGAGACACAGCAACAGACAGAGACACAGACGGAGACGCAGCAACAGACAGAGACACAGACGGAGACACAGGAACAGACAGAGACACAGACGGAGACACAGGAACAGACAGAGACACAGACGGAGACACAGGAACAGACAGACACAGAGACACAGGAACAGACAGAGACAGACGGAGACGCAGCAACAGACAGAGACACAGACGGAGACACAGGAACAGACAGAGACACAGACGGAGACACAGGAACAGACAGAGACACAGACGGAGACACAGGAACAGACAGAGACACAGACACACGGAGACACAGCAACAGACAGAGACACAGACGGAGACACAGCAACAGACAGAGACACAGACGGAGACGCAGCAACAGACAGAGACACAGACGGAGACACAGGAACAGACAGAGACACAGACGGAGACGCAGCAACAGACAGAGACACAGACGGAGACACAGGAACAGACAGAGACACAGACGGAGACACAGGAACAGACAGAGACACAGACGGAGACGCAGCAACAGACAGAGACACAGACGGAGACACAGGAACAGACAGAGACAGACGGAGACACAGGAACAGACAGAGACACAGACGGAGACACAGGAACAGACAGAGACACAGACGGAGACACAGCAACAGACAGAGACACAGACGGAGACGCAGCAACAGACAGAGACACAGACGGAGACACAGCAACAGGCAGAGACACAGACGGAGACACAGCAACAGACAGAGACACAGACGGAGACGCAGGAACAGACAGAGACACAGCAACAGCTCTGCCTGCAGCTCTGCAGTGGCTAATGCTTCAGACAGACAAGGCAGGAGGATGAGCAAGGAATATTCTGGGAGTAATTATAGTCAGGAAATTGGAATGAAAGGGATGGGACTAATTCTGAACAAACTATTCCATTGAATTCAACTTGTTAAAACAGGAAACTGATGAGATGCAATTATTTCTGGAGGGTTTTTAATTTCAAATGGAATGTTTGTGTTTCTCTTGAGTCGACCTCACTCACGCTCCATGCCTCTGAAATGGAAGATGAAAAAGTTGCATCGGTTGCAAATTTAGACACATTTGTCCTAAACGGTGATCATGTTCCTGAAATAAGATTCATTAAACATCACAGTTGTGTGAAAAACCTGCCTGAAGCAGCATAAAAGAGGTAACTACTAGTGCAAGTGGGCAGACGAAGCACAACAGAAGACAATAACATCATCATCAACATCTCCCCGACACCATGGATGGACAACTGGCTGCCCCCTTTTAAAGGCCCTCAAATCAATTTCAGTCTGGGTCTCAACTTACTTGCCAGTGACATTAGTAGAATACACAAGCTGTAATTCAGAAAGGTGTTTATACATCAGCAGTTCTTCTGCTTGAGCCAGAGACTGAAAAGTCAGTCAGTTAGCCCATGTCAGGTAACATTTTTAGATTGCTAAATTAGATTAGCGGCCAGCGATCTAAATGTGTTATCATGGTCGAATTACCGGCCGGGGGGCCCCCATTGATTTTCTTAGTCTCACACAGATATATTAAAAATTGCAAACATTTCTCTCCCCCTATGGCAAAATGAGTATAATTGCATGAAATTCTGTGTATGTGAGTAAGCAAACCCGCAAGCAACTGCAGCCCCCCATGACGAGTTCAGATGTTTTGTGGCCCCCACCCCCATCAAAGTTACCCATCCCTGCCCTACACTATCTTCTGGGTTCCTCTGGCCAGCCCCGGCAGTAGCCTTGAGGTAGCTAGCTCAGTCAGTAGCTTTAAGGGGGAGCGCAGGGCCATTTTTAGCTGCTTTCAGTTTCATTTCATTCCGTTTCTTTTTAGAGGGCAGCGCCAGCTTTGACCTTGGGCAATATAGTGTTAGGGAGCAAGGGGTGAGAGTATGATGACCCCAGTGGGGGAAGAGGAGGGGGTGACGTTGGCGTTATGGATTGGGGCACAGTCAGCGGGTGGCCAGGCAGACATTGGACCCTGGGGTGACATGGAGCCCAGGGACGGGGCAAGACGGGGTGGAAGGGGGTAGAGGGCGCGGGGTACAAACACGTTTAAGTGTTGCCTTCACTTCCAATAGGCCCATAGCAGAGTACATGGCTGCATAGGTTATGACAGCATATCTGGGAGACCTCTAGCCCCAAATACACATTTTAACCCTCAAACCATGACTTTGATACCATAGTACTGTATAACAATGAAGAGTAACACACACATCTTGTATGCACATATTTCCCTCTGTAGTCTAGGAATGTCAGACACTGAAATCAGTACTAAGGTTTAAAATGGCTCTGTATAAAAGGATAAAGGGAGGACTGAAAAAGCTTGGACATCCTCGTCTATCCTTCACATCAGGTCAGTCAGCAAGCCTGTGGAGATCTTCGTCTCAAACACCACTGTTGGACCATAAACACTGTTATCCAGTTTCTCTCTTATCAGTTACAGTCTTTTGGCCCTGTAGGTGAATTCACATGGATCATGCTAACATTCCATAGAACTCAATCTCCCACAATGCATCATCTCAGGTTGTGGGTTCAGGAAGCCTCTGCCATCTGATTCTCTCTCACAGCATCATTTACCATAAATGAAATACAGTGCAGATTTACTAGGGCTGTTTTATCATGTCTTATTAATGCTTTTCAGTGCACACACACAAACTGACCTCAGATGTGACAGAGTGATATTTACAATATGAGCTGACTCAGGCAACTTGGCCTTCCTAAAAAACACAATTCCTCTCATCTCCTCTCCTCTCCTCTCCTCTCCCCGGTGGTTCACAAACAGTTTACAAGCATTACGTTTGACAGTAAAAGATGGTAGTGACTTTACTGTGCCAGATGGGGTAAGACGTTGACACCTCAGAAGGGGAGAGGATGGCTCTCAGAAAAACACTTATGTTGCACTGACTAAGGACTGGGAAGAGAAGAGAGAAGGAGGGAAGAGAAGGGGAGAGAAGGAGAGGAGGAGAGAACGAGGGAAGAGAAGGGGAGAGAACGAGAGAATGAGGTAAGAGAAGGGGAGAGGAGGAGAGAACAAGGGAAGAGAAGGGGAGAGGAGGAGAGAGGGGGAGAACGAGGGAAGAGAACGGGAGAGGAGGAGAGAGGGAGAGAACAAGGGAAGAGAAGGGGAGAGGAGGAGAGAGGGAGAGAACGAGGGAAGAGAAGGGGACAGGAGGAGAGGGAGAGAACAAGGGAAGAGAAGGGGAGAGGAGGAGAGGGAGAGAACAAGGGAAGAGAAGGGGAGAGGAGGAGAGAGGGAGAGAACGAGGGAAGAAAAGGGGAGAGGAAGAGAAGGAGAGAGGGAGAGAATGAGGGAAGAGAAGGTGAGAGAACGAGGGAAGAGAAGGGGAGAGCAGGAAAGGATGAGAGGGGAGATGAGGAAAGGATGAGAGGGGAGATGAGGAAAGGATGAGAAAGGGAGCAGAGGTGCAGAAAGGTGAGTGTGAAGAAAGGCTAGTTTTCCACAGTAAGTGTGTTCCCTACCCCCTTCCCTCATTGACTCCAAATTGATTTGCATCCATAGAGCTGATATTGCATCCAATGAGATGATATTTCATCCATTGAGACGATATTTCATCCATAGAGACGATATTTCATCCATAGAGACGATATTTCATCCATAGAGACGATATTTCATCCATAGAGACGATATTTCATCCATTGAGATGATATTTCATCCATAGAGACGATATTTCATCCATTAGAGACGATATTTCATCCATAGAGACGATATTTCAACCATAGAGACGATATTTCATCCATAGAGACGATATTTCAACCATAGAGACAATATTTCAACCATAGGGTAACCGCTGTCAGAGAGCATCCCAAGGCAGTGAGTGCTCTCTCTCTGTGTGTGTGTGTGTGTGTGTGTGTGTGTGTGTGTGTGTGTGTGTGTGTGTGTGTGTGTGTGTGTGTGTAAGTAGCAGTCCACACTCCTGTCCTTTATCCATGCTCAGAAGCGTGATCACCAGCCTAATGAGGCAGCAGCTAGTTCAGCTGTCTAGACAACAGCAGAGGAGGAGTGGAACAGAGGAGGAGGGGATGGGGAGGTGAGAGGAGGTAAAGATGAAGGGATGGGGTAGAAGGCTGAGGAGAATGAGTGGGAAAGGGGGACGAGGGGAAGTGGAGGACAAGAGGGGGGAAGATTGCAGAGGCAGGAGAGAGAGGTTGTTCTAAGAAGGAATGTTCCGGTCCGGAGGAACAGAAGTAGTGGAGAACAGCAGAACAGCAGACAGCTCATTTCTGTAGAAGACATGTGGAGGAGGCAGGAGATCAGGATATAAAGGGTTTGAGTGTGTGTGTGTGTTACCGTCTCTTGGAGTGTCTGTTTATGGGATGAATGTCTAAGACCAAGTGTGTGGTCAGTGTGTATGTGGTCAGTGTGTGTGGTCAGTGTGTATGTGGTCAGTGTGTGTGGTCAGTGTGTATGTGGTCTGTGTGTGTGGTCAGTGTGTATGTGCGTGTCTATGTGATTGACTGTAGCGTGAATAAAAATGGCTGGGCGCAATCTATCACCAGTTGATAGTCCCCATAAAAAAAGGAGCCCCTTTTGGCTGAGAGGACAGCCCTTGTGGGGACAAAGACCAGCATACTGGGGACTTCATAGGACTGGCTGAAAAGGTGTTGCCCAGAGCAACCCCATTCACAGCAACAGGCATGCAGGCCACGGTCAGTCATTGGTGCTGACTTGGACCAGCCGGCCCACAGAGACACATTGACCAGGGTGGTATTTAGACCAGCCGGCCCACAGAGACACATTGACCAGGGTGGTATTTAGACCAGCCGGCCCACAGAGACACATTGACAGGGTGGTATTCAGACCAGTAGGCCCACAGAGACACATTGACAGGGTGGTATTCAGACCAGTAGGCCCACAGACACACATTGACCAGGGTGGTATTTAGACCAGCCGGCCCACAGAGACACATTGACCAGGGTGGTATTTAGACCAGCCGGCCCACAGAGACACATTGACAGGGTGGTATTCAGACCAGTAGGCCCACAGACACACATTGACCAGGGTGGTATTTAGACCAGCCGGCCCACAGAGACACATTGACAGGGTGGTATTTAGACCAGCCGGCCCACAGAGACACATTGACCAGGGTGGTATTTAGACTAGCCGGCCCACAGAGACACATTGACAGGGTGGTATTCAGACCAGTAGGCCCACAGACACACATTGACCAGGGTGGTATTTAGACCAGCCGGCCCACAGAGACACATTGACAGGGTGGTATTCAGACCAGCCGGCCCACAGAGACACATTGACCAGGGTGGTATTCAGACCAGCCGGCCCACAGAGACACATTGACCAGGGTGGTATTCAGACCAGCCGGCCCACAGAGACACATTGACCAGGGTGGTATTTAGACCAGTAGGCCCACAGAGACACATTGACCAGGGTGGTATTCAGACCAGTAAGCCCACAGAGACACATTGACCAGAGCCATTGACCAAACACATTACACACAATGGTTGATAGGGAAAACCCTGTTACCATAAAAGAGAGACAGACATCACATGTGGGACCTTCCATAGCACAGAGTGCCTGGAGTATGACTCCACCCTACTCCTCTGGGTAGTGACACTGAAAGGGGAGGTCATGTCTTTAACAGTTACAGCGAGCTGTGGGAGAGAGGAGAGCTATGAGAAGAGAGCTCTTAGTCTCGTAGTAGAGTTCCACTGGGATGACTGGGAGCTGGGGTTGCTGTGCTCTACTAACCCACTAAACCCTGATCACACTCAGCTAGGGAGACGGCATCAAGTCCATTTACCATCACTACTGTCAGTGATATCAACACACTTCCACACGGGATGGAGTTACAGGGTGTAAACTAACGCAGGGCGGAGTTACAGGGTGTAAACTAACGCAGGGCGGAGTTACAGGGTGTAAACTAATGCAGGACGGAGTTACAGGGTGTAAACTAACGCAGGACGGAGTTACAGAGTGTAAACTAAGGCAGGGCGGAGTTACAGGGTGTAAACTAATGCAGGACGGAGTTACAGGGTGTAAACTAACGCAGGACGGAGTTACAGGGTGTAAACTAAGGCAGGACAGAGTTACAGGGTGTAAACTAAGGCAGGGTGGAGTTACAGGGTGTAAACTAAGGCAGGATGGAGTTACAGAGTGTAAACTAATGCAGGACGGAGTTACAGGGTGTAAACTAATGCAGGACGGAGTTACAGGGTGTAAACTAACGCAGGACGGAGTTACAGGGTGTAAACTAAGGCAGGACAGAGTTACAGGGTGTAAACTAAGGCAGGGCGGAGTTACAGGGTGTAAACTAAGGCAGGGCGGAGTTACAGGGTGTAAACTAATGCAGGGCGGAGTTACAGGGTGTAAACTAATGCAGGGCGGAGTTACAGGGTGTAAACTAAGGCAGGACGGAGTTACAGGGTGTAAACTAAGGCAGGACGGAGTTACAGGGTGTAAACTAACGCAGGGCGGAGTTACAGGGTGTAAACTAAGGCAGGACGGAGTTACAGGGTGTAAACTAAGGCAGGATGGAGTTACAGGGTGTAAACTAAGGCAGGGCGGAGTTACAGGGTGTAAACTAATGCAGGGCAGAGTTACAGGGTGTAAACTAACGCAGGACGGAGTTACAGGGTGTAAATTAAGGCGGGACGGAGGTACAGGGTGTAAACTAAGGCAGGGCGGAGTTACAGGGTGTAAACTAAGGCAGGGCGGAGTTACAGGGTGTAAACTAACGCAGGGCGGAGTTACAGAGTGTAAACTAAGGCAGGGCAGAGTTACAGGGTGTAAACTAATGCAGGGCGGAGTTACAGGGTGTAAACTAAGGCAGGGCGGAGTTACAGGGTCTAAACTAGGGCAGGGCGGAGTTACAGGGTGTAAACTAAGGCAGGGCGGAGTTACAGGGTCTAAACTAGGGCAGGGCGGAGTTACAGGGTGTAAACTAGGGCAGGGCGGAGTTACAGGGTGTAAACTAAGGCAGGGCGGAGTTACAGGGTGTAAACTAAGGCAGGGCGGAGTTAAGGCAGGGGTGTAAACTAAGGCAGATTTACAGGGTGAAATAGTTAAGGCAGGGCAAAGGTAAACATAGGGCAGGGCGGAGTTACAGGGTCTAAACTAGGCAGGCAGAGTTACAGGGTCTAAACTAGGCAGGGCGGAGAGTAACACTACAGGAGTTCCACAGGGTGTAAACTAGGGCAGGGCGGAGTTACAGGGTGTAAACTAAGGCAGGGCGGAGTTACAGGGTCTAAACTAGGGCAGGGCGGAGTTACAGGGTGTAAACTAGGGCAGGGCGGAGTTACAGGGTGTAAACTAAGGCAGGGCGGAGTTACAGGGTGTAAACTAAGGCAGGGCAGAGTTACAGGGTGTAAACTAAGGCAGGACAGAGTTACAGGGTGTAAACTAGGGCAGGGCGGAGTTACAGGGTGTAAATTAAGGCAGGGCGGAGTTACAGGGTCTAAACTAGGGCAGGGCGGAGTTACAGGGTCTAAACTAAGGCAGGGCGGAGTTACAGGGTCTAAACTAGGGCAGGGCGGAGTTACAGGGTGTAAACTAGGGCAGGGCGGAGTTACAGGGTGTAAACTAGGGCAGGGCGGAGTTACAGGGTCTAAACTAGGGCAGGTCGGAGTTACAGGGTCTAAACTACCCCTCTGACCTGACACCTACAGCAGGGCGGAGTTAGTTACAGGGTCTAAACTAGGGCAGGGCGGAGTTACAGGGTGTAAACTAGGGCAGGGCGGAGTTACAGGGTGTAAACTAGGGCAGGGCGGAGTTACAGGGTCTAAACTAGGGCAGGTCGGAGTTACAGGGTCTAAACTAAGGCAGGGCGGAGTTACAGGGTCTAAACTAAGGCAGGGCGGAGTTACAGGGTCTAAACTAGGGCAGGGCGGAGTTACAGGGTCTAAACTAGGGCAGGGCGGAGTTACAGGGTCTAAACTAGGGCAGGGCGGAGTTACAGGGTCTAAACTAGGGCAGGAAGAGAGATGGAAAATAGTTCCAAAGGTGCAATGATACATATGTGGAAATGGAATAATTTAAGTCCAGATTTAAGTCATGAAATAGTTGTGAACAGCAAGGCTCCACCTAACATAGGAATAGCTAGACGAGGTTTACCTTGCTGTAAACTACAACACCTCCCAGACAAACAGAATAATATATTCTGAAAACCAGACAGAATAACCCTGATTTACTCTTCCCCCTGAGCCTCCCTTCCTCCATCTCTACACCTCCCTTCCTCCATCCATCCTCTCTACCTCCCTCCCTATGGGCAGGTGGCTGGGTTGTGTAAATTTAGCCACAGCTTGGAGAGGTGCACCCTGGGTAGATGGACACATCCAGTCACCTTCAGGGTGTACAACGATGTCAGAGGGAATGAGGCATCACCTCGGCCACCTTGTCAAAAAATTCACTGCCTTCCATTCTCGCCACACCCCCAAGCTCCTGAAACCGTCATACATGGCGCTGTGTGTTTTTCTGTTCCCACATTTAGCCTGAAACACACCTGCTATTGTCTGACCCACAGCACTGGCTGGGTGTTAATTGTGAAGGATTATTATGGTAATTAAAACATTGAGACGGAGCCATGGGCAAGTAACCTACTTACTAAAGTTGAAATCAGACAGACACTGTTGAATGTATGTGGTACCCTCTCTGACCATGACACCTACAGTAGCTGTATGTGATACCCTCTCTGACCATGACATCTACAGTAGCTGTATGTGATACCCTCTCTGACCATGACATCTACAGTAGCTGTATGTGATACCCTCTCTGGTCATGACACCTACAGTAGCTGTATGTGATACCCTCTCTGGTCATGACACCTACAGTAGCTGTATGTGATACCCTCTCTGACCATGACACCTACAGTAGCTGTATGTGATACCCTCTCTGACCATGACACCTACAGTAGCTGTATGTGATACCCTCTCTGGCCATGACACCTACAGTAGCTGTATGTGATACCCTCTCTGGTCATGACACCTACAGTAGCTGTATGTGATACCCTCTCTGGTCATGACACCTACAGTAGCTGTATGTGATACCCTCTCTGACCATGACACCTACAGTAGCTGTATGTGATACCCTCTCTGGTCATGACACCTACAGTAGCTGTATGTGATACCCTCTCTGACCATGACACCTACAGTAGCTGTATGTGATACCCTCTCTGACCATGACACCTACAGTAGCTGTATGTGATACCCTCTCTGACCATGACACCTACAGTAGCTGTATGTGATACCCTCTCTGACCATGACACCTACAGTAGCTGGATGTGATACCCTCTCTGACCATGACACCTACAGTAGCTGTATGTGATACCCTCTCTGACCATGACACCTACAGTAGCTGGATGTGATACCCTCTTTGACCATGACACCTACAGTAACTGTATGTGGTGGCCATTTGAAGGGTGTGGCTGTTTTGCGATTAATAATCCCATAATAACTGAACAGGTCTTTGTGTCCTGCTTATGAGGCTTCATACAGAGGTTATGAGTACATGTAATCCCCTGTGAATGACCTTGGTCTCAAACAGATGTTTTTTTACAGTAGCCCCACTTCCAGGTAGCTGTGTTCTCAGCTGAATCAGAGGTCAGAGTAAGTCATAGAGGAGCTGGAGGGGTGTTCAGTGTCAGGCTGGGGGGGGGTAGTTTAGACAGGGGGGTGGTGCTGCAGGTGCTGTCACAGAGGGTTTGTCAGACTGTACTGTATGTACAGCTGAGCAGTACATTATATTGCAACATATGACACACCAACACACCTGGAACCTAAAAGCAGGCCAAGGTCTACCTCTGGTGTGTTTGCAATGAGTGCTGATTACAATCCACAATAAAAAACAGGACTGACTCTCTACTGTCCAAATGATCACAGCAAACATTCACTTAGAACAGGTGGAATAAACCTGTGTAGCACATTGAGATGTCCAGATCTGCCTCCTCTTCATTCTCCTGACAGATGCTGAGTCACAGTGTTTTACTGGGAGATGGGCTTGTTGCCAGGCTGGGACTGAGTCACAGTGTTTTACTGGGAGATGGGCTTGTTGCCAGGCTGGGACTGAGTCACAGTGTTTTACTGGGAGATGGGCTTGTTGCCAGGCTGGGACTGAGTCACAGTGTTTTACTGGGAGATGGGCTTGTTGCCAGGCTGGGACTCAGTCACAGTGTTTTACTGGGAGATGGGCTTGTTGCCAGGCTGGGACTGAGTCACAGTGTTTTACTGGGAGATGGGCTTGTTGCCAGGCTGGGACTGAGTCACAGTGTTTTACTGGGAGATGGGCTTGTTGCCAGGCTGGGACTGAGTCACAGTGTTTTACTGGGAGATGGGCTTGTTGCCAGGCTGGGACTGAGTCACAGTGTTTTACTGGGAGATGGGCTTGTTGCCAGGCTGGGACTCAGTCACAGTGTTTTACTGGGAGATGGGCTTGTTGCCAGGCTGGGACTGAGTCACAGTGTTTTACTGGGAGATGGGCTTGTTGCCAGGCTGGGACTGAGTCACAGTGTTTTACTGGGAGATGGGCTTGTTGCCAGGCTGGGACTGAGTCACAGTGTTTTACTGGGAGATGGGCTTGTTGCCAGGCTGGGACTGAGTCACAGTGTTTTACTGGGAGATGGGCTTGTTGCCAGGCTGGGACTGAGTCACAGTGTTTTACTGGGAGATGGGCTTGTTGCCAGGCTGGGACTGAGTCACAGTGTTTTACTGGGAGATGGGCTTGTTGCCAGGCTGGGACTGAGTCACAGTGTTTTACTGGGAGATGGGCTTGTTGCCAGGCTGGGACTGAGTCACAGTGTTTTACTGGGAGATGGGCTTGTTGCCAGGCTGGGACTGAGTCACAGTGTTTTACTGGGAGATGGGCTTGTTGCCAGGCTGGGACTGAGTCACAGTGTTTTACTGGGAGATGGGCTTGTTGCCAGGCTGGGACTCAGTCACAGTGTTTTACTGGGAGATGGGCTTGTTGCCAGGCTGGGACTGAGTCACAGTGTTTTGCTGGGAGATGGGCTTGTTGCCAGGCTGGGACTGAGTCACAGTGTTTTACTGGGAGATGGGCTTGTTGCCAGGCTGGGACTCAGTCACAGTGTTTTACTGGGAGATGGGCTTGTTGCCAGGCTGGGACTCAGTCACAGTGTTTTACTGGGAGATGGGCTTGTTGCCAGGCTGGGACTCAGTCACAGTGTTTTACTGGGAGATGGGCTTGTTGCCAGGCTGGGACTCAGTCACAGTGTTTTACTGGGAGATGGGCTTGTTGCCAGGCTGGGACTGAGTCACAGTGTTTTACTGGGAGATGGGCTTGTTGCCAGGCTGGGACTCAGTCACAGTGTTTTACTGGGAGATGGGCTTGTTGCCAGGCTGGGACTGAGTCACAGTGTTTTACTGGGAGATGGGCTTGTTGCCAGGCTGGGACTGAGTCACAGTGTTTTACTGGGAGATGGGCTTGTTGCCAGGCTGGGACTCAGTCACAGTGTTTTACTGGGAGATGGGCTTGTTGCCAGGCTGGGACTGAGTCACAGTGTTTTACTGGGAGATGGGCTTGTTGCCAGGCTGGGACTCAGTCACAGTGTTTTACTGGGAGATGGGCTTGTTGCCAGGCTGGGACTGAGTCACAGTGTTTTACTGGGAGATGGGCTTGTTGCCAGGCTGGGACTGAGTCACAGTGTTTTACTGGGAGATGGGCTTGTTGCCAGGCTGGGACTGAGTCACAGTGTTTTACTGGGAGATGGGCTTGTTGCCAGGCTGGGACTGAGTCACAGTGTTTTACTGGGAGATGGGCTTGTTGCCAGGCTGGGACTCAGTCACAGTGTTTTACTGGGAGATGGGCTTGTTGCCAGGCTGGGACTGAGTCACAGTGTTTTGCTGGGAGATGGGCTTGTTGCCAGGCTGGGACTGAGTCACAGTGTTTTACTGGGAGATGGGCTTGTTGCCAGGCTGGGACTGAGTCACAGTGTTTTACTGGGAGATGGGCTTGTTGCCAGGCTGGGACTGAGTCACAGTGTTTTGCTGGGAGATGGGCTTGTTGCCAGGCTGGGACTGAGTCACAGTGTTTTGCTGGGAGATGGGCTTGTTGCCAGGCTGGGACTGAGTCACAGTGTTTTACTGGGAGATGGGCTTGTTGCCAGGCTGGGACTCAGTCACAGTGTTTTACTGGGAGATGGGCTTGTTGCCAGGCTGGGACTGAGTCACAGTGTTTTACTGGGAGATGGGCTTGTTGCCAGGCTGGGACTGAGTCACAGTGTTTTACTGGGAGATGGGCTTGTTGCCAGGCTGGGACTGAGTCACAGTGTTTTACTGGGAGATGGGCTTGTTGCCAGGCTGGGACTCAGTCACAGTGTTTTACTGGGAGATGGGCTTGTTGCCAGGCTGGGACTCAGTCACAGTGTTTTACTGGGAGATGGGCTTGTTGCCAGGCTGGGACTCAGTCACAGTGTTTTACTGGGAGATGGGCTTGTTGCCAGGCTGGGACTGAGTCACAGTGTTTTGCTGGGAGATGGGCTTGTTGCCAGGCTGGGACTGAGTCACAGTGTTTTACTGGGAGATGGGCTTGTTGCCAGGCTGGGACTGAGTCACAGTGTTTTACTGGGAGATGGGCTTGTTGCCAGGCTGGGACTGAGTCACAGTGTTTTACTGGGAGATGGGCTTGTTGCCAGGCTGGGACTCAGTCACAGTGTTTTACTGGGAGATGGGCTTGTTGCCAGGCTGGGACTCAGTCACAGTGTTTTACTGGGAGATGGGCTTGTTGCCAGGCTGGGACTCAGTCACAGTGTTTTACTGGGAGATGGGCTTGTTGCCAGGCTGGGACTGAGTCACAGTGTTTTACTGGGAGATGGGCTTGTTGCCAGGCTGGGACTGAGTCACAGTGTTTTACTGGGAGATGGGCTTGTTGCCAGGCTGGGACTGAGTCACAGTGTTTTACTGGGAGATGGGCTTGTTGCCAGGCTGGGACTGAGTCACAGTGTTTTACTGGGAGATGGGCTTGTTGCCAGGCTGGGACTGAGTCACAGTGTTTTACTGGGAGATGGGCTTGTTGCCAGGCTGGGACTGAGTCACAGTGTTTTACTGGGAGATGGGCTTGTTGCCAGGCTGGGACTGAGTCACAGTGTTTTACTGGGAGATGGGCTTGTTGCCAGGCTGGGACTGAGTCACAGTGTTTTACTGGGAGATGGGCTTGTTGCCAGGCTGGGACTCAGTCACAGTGTTTTACTGGGAGATGGGCTTGTTGCCAGGCTGGGACTGAGTCACAGTGTTTTGCTGGGAGATGGGCTTGTTGCCAGGCTGGGACTGAGTCACAGTGTTTTACTGGGAGATGGGCTTGTTGCCAGGCTGGGACTCAGTCACAGTGTTTTACTGGGAGATGGGCTTGTTGCCAGGCTGGGACTCAGTCACAGTGTTTTACTGGGAGATGGGCTTGTTGCCAGGCTGGGACTCAGTCACAGTGTTTTACTGGGAGATGGGCTTGTTGCCAGGCTGGGACTCAGTCACAGTGTTTTACTGGGAGATGGGCTTGTTGCCAGGCTGGGACTGAGTCACAGTGTTTTACTGGGAGATGGGCTTGTTGCCAGGCTGGGACTCAGTCACAGTGTTTTACTGGGAGATGGGCTTGTTGCCAGGCTGGGACTGAGTCACAGTGTTTTACTGGGAGATGGGCTTGTTGCCAGGCTGGGACTGAGTCACAGTGTTTTACTGGGAGATGGGCTTGTTGCCAGGCTGGGACTCAGTCACAGTGTTTTACTGGGAGATGGGCTTGTTGCCAGGCTGGGACTGAGTCACAGTGTTTTACTGGGAGATGGGCTTGTTGCCAGGCTGGGACTCAGTCACAGTGTTTTACTGGGAGATGGGCTTGTTGCCAGGCTGGGACTGAGTCACAGTGTTTTACTGGGAGATGGGCTTGTTGCCAGGCTGGGACTGAGTCACAGTGTTTTACTGGGAGATGGGCTTGTTGCCAGGCTGGGACTGAGTCACAGTGTTTTACTGGGAGATGGGCTTGTTGCCAGGCTGGGACTGAGTCACAGTGTTTTACTGGGAGATGGGCTTGTTGCCAGGCTGGGACTGAGTCACAGTGTTTTACTGGGAGATGGGCTTGTTGCCAGGCTGGGACTCAGTCACAGTGTTTTACTGGGAGATGGGCTTGTTGCCAGGCTGGGACTGAGTCACAGTGTTTTACTGGGAGATGGGCTTGTTGCCAGGCTGGGACTCAGTCACAGTGTTTTACTGGGAGATGGGCTTGTTGCCAGGCTGGGACTGAGTCACAGTGTTTTACTGGGAGATGGGCTTGTTGCCAGGCTGGGACTGAGTCACAGTGTTTTACTGGGAGATGGGCTTGTTGCCAGGCTGGGACTGAGTCACAGTGTTTTACTGGGAGATGGGCTTGTTGCCAGGCTGGGACTGAGTCACAGTGTTTTACTGGGAGATGGGCTTGTTGCCAGGCTGGGACTCAGTCACAGTGTTTTACTGGGAGATGGGCTTGTTGCCAGGCTGGGACTGAGTCACAGTGTTTTGCTGGGAGATGGGCTTGTTGCCAGGCTGGGACTGAGTCACAGTGTTTTACTGGGAGATGGGCTTGTTGCCAGGCTGGGACTGAGTCACAGTGTTTTACTGGGAGATGGGCTTGTTGCCAGGCTGGGACTGAGTCACAGTGTTTTACTGGGAGATGGGCTTGTTGCCAGGCTGGGACTGAGTCACAGTGTTTTGCTGGGAGATGGGCTTGATGCCAGGCTGGGACTGAGTCACAGTGTTTTACTGGGAGATGGGCTTGTTGCCAGGCTGGGACTCAGTCACAGTGTTTTACTGGGAGATGGGCTTGTTGCCAGGCTGGGACTCAGTCACAGTGTTTTACTGGGAGATGGGCTTGTTGCCAGGCTGGGACTGAGTCACAGTGTTTTACTGGGAGATGGGCTTGTTGCCAGGCTGGGACTGAGTCACAGTGTTTTACTGGGAGATGGGCTTGTTGCCAGGCTGGGACTCAGTCACTGGGAGATGCTTGTTTACTCACAGTGTTTTACTGGGAGATGGGCTTGTTGCCAGGCTGGGACTGAGTCACAGTGTTTTACTGGGAGATGGGCTTGTTGCCAGGCTGGGACTCAGTCACAGTGTTTTACTGGGAGATGGGCTTGTTGCCAGGCTGGGACTGAGTCACAGTGTTTTACTGGGAGATGGGCTTGTTGCCAGGCTGGGACTCAGTCACAGTGTTTTACTGGGAGATGGGCTTGTTGCCAGGCTGGGACTGAGTCACAGTGTTTTACTGGGAGATGGGCTTGTTGCCAGGCTGGGACTGAGTCACAGTGTTTTACTGGGAGATGGGCTTGTTGCCAGGCTGGGACTCAGTCACAGTGTTTTACTGGGAGATGGGCTTGTTGCCAGGCTGGGACTCAGTCACAGTGTTTTACTGGGAGATGGGCTTGTTGCCAGGCTGGGACTCAGTCACAGTGTTTTACAGTTGCCAGGCTGGGACTGAGTCACAGTGTTTTACTGGGAGATGGGCTTGTTGCCAGGCTGGGACTGAGTCACAGTGTTTTACTGGGAGATGGGCTTGTTGCCAGGCTGGGACTCAGTCACAGTGTTTTACTGGGAGATGGGCTTGTTGCCAGGCTGGGACTGAGTCACAGTGTTTTACTGGGAGATGGGCTTGTTGCCAGGCTGGGACTGAGTCACAGTGTTTTACTGGGAGATGGGCTTGTTGCCAGGCTGGGACTGAGTCACAGTGTTTTACTGGGAGATGGGCTTGTTGCCAGGCTGGGACTCAGTCACAGTGTTTTACTGGGAGATGGGCTTGTTTTGCCAGGCTGGGACTGAGTCACAGTGTTTTACTGGGAGATGGGCTTGTTGCCAGGCTGGGACTGAGTCACAGTGTTTTACTGGGAGATGGGCTTGTTGCCAGGCTGGGACTCAGTCACAGTGTTTTACTGGGAGATGGGCTTGTTGCCAGGCTGGGACTGAGTCACAGTGTTTTGCTGGGAGATGGGCTTGTTGCCAGGCTGGGACTGAGTCACAGTGTTTTACTGGGAGATGGGCTTGTTGCCAGGCTGGGACTGAGTCACAGTGTTTTACTGGGAGATGGGCTTGTTGCCAGGCTGGGACTGAGTCACAGTGTTTTGCTGGGAGATGGGCTTGTTGCCAGGCTGGGACTGAGTCACAGTGTTTTGCTGGGAGATGGGCTTGTTGCCAGGCTGGGACTGAGTCACAGTGTTTTACTGGGAGATGGGCTTGTTGCCAGGCTGGGACTCAGTCACAGTGTTTTGCTGGGAGATGGGCTTGTTGCCAGGCTGGGACTCAGTCACAGTGTTTTACTGGGAGATGGGCTTGTTGCCAGGCTGGGACTGAGTCACAGTGTTTTACTGGGAGATGGGCTTGTTGCCAGGCTGGGACTGAGTCACAGTGTTTTACTGGGAGATGGGCTTGTTGCCAGGCTGGGACTCAGTCACGGTGTTTTACTGGGAGATGGGCTTGTTGCCAGCCTGGGACTGAGTCACAGTGTTTTACTGGGAGATGGGCTTGTTGCCAGGCTGGGACTCAGTCACAGTGTTTTACTGGGAGATGGGCTTGTTGCCAGGCTGGGACTGAGTCACAGTGTTTTGCTGGGAGATGGGCTTGTTGCCAGGCTGGGACTGAGTCACAGTGTTTTACTGGGAGATGGGCTTGTTGCCAGGCTGGGACTGAGTCACAGTGTTTTACTGGGAGATGGGCTTGTTGCCAGGCTGGGACTGAGTCACAGTGTTTTACTGGGAGATGGGCTGTTGCCAGGCTGTTGCTGGGAGATGGGCTTGTTGCCAGGCTGGGACTCAGTCACAGTGTTTTACTGGGAGATGGGCTTGTTGCCAGGCTGGGACTCAGTCACAGTGTTTTACTGGGAGATGGGCTTGTTGCCAGGCTGGGACTCAGTCACAGTGTTTTACTGGGAGATGGGCTTGTTGCCAGGCTGGGACTCAGGCTGTGGGTCACAGCCTCTCTACTGTATATAGCCTCGCTACTGTATATAGCCTCGCTACTGTATATAGCCTCTCTACTGTATATAGCCTCTCTACTGTATATAGCCGCTACTGTATATAGCCTCTACTGTATATAGCCGCTACTGTATATAGCCTCGCAACTGTATATAGCCTCGCTACTGTATATAGCCTCGCTACTGTATATAGCCTCGCTACTGTATACAGCCTCGCTACTGTATATAGCCTCGCTACTGTATATAGCCTCTATTGTATATAGCGCCGCTAATGTATATAGCGCCGCTACTGTATATAGCCTCACTACTGTATATAGCCTCTACTGTATATAGCCTCTCTACTGTATATAGCGCCGCTACTGTATATAGCCTCTACTGTATATAGCCTCTACTGTATATAGCCTCTCTACTCTATATAGCCTCTCTACTCTATATAGCCTCTCTACTGTATATAGCCTCTCTACTGTATATAGCCTCTACTGTATATAGCCTCTCTACTCTATATAGCCTCTCTACTGTATATAGCCTCTCTACTGTATATAGCCTCTCTACTGTATATAGCCTCTCTACTATATATAGCCTCTCTACTCTATATAGCCTCTCTACTGTATATAGCCTCTACTGTATATAGCCTCTCTACTGTATATAGCCTCTCTACTGTATACTCTACTGTATACAGCTCTACCTCTACTGTATACAGCCTCTCTACTGTATACAGCCTCTCTACTGTATACAGCCTCTCTACTGTATATAGCCCTCTACTGTATATAGCCCTCTACTGTATATAGCCTGTCTACTGTATACAGCCTCTCTACTGTATACAGCCTCTACTCTCTCTACTGTATATAGCCTCTCTACTGTATACA